>NC_142798.1:84363038-84663038 GCF_049724085.1 Artemia sp. Qi Xiang Cuo | reverse complement strand
TAAAAATATTTTTACTCTATTTCAAGGGCCTTGGTAGTTTTAGCCGTCATTTTTAGGAAATTGAAGCAAAATGTCAAAGTTAAATAATTGTGAATTAAGGAAGGGCAACATCCTCCATAAAGAGAATAATTCCAATCCCCTTTAAGTTTTAATGCCACTCAGTAATTTCATTGGTAGAAAAAATTTATTTTCTTTTTATTTAAGAAATTAAAGAACACTTACCATTGAAGCCAAAATCTTCATTTTAGAATTTCAAGTTCTGTTTTTCACCACTGCACAAATTCAATCTGATATCTTATCGCAAATTTTCAGTCCTTATAGTGGCTAATAATAGCCTTTACATAATCTTTAATCAAGGTCTTTTAAAACAACTGTAGCTGAATCTTAAATCAAAACAATTTCAATTTCTCTTATAATTGTGGTTAAAGCAGTTGCAGCAAAAAGCAAAGGTCAACCAAAATTGACGGTATAACGGAAATTTCAAAAATAAGTATTGAATAAAAAAAAACCTCCAGTGACATAAATTCTTCTGAATCAGGAATACCATCATGAATCTTTTTTGCTCTTTTTGAAGAAAAAATTGATCTCGACCGAAAAAGGAAGTATATTCAAACAAAAAGGGATCATTAGAGTTATTATTGTCCAAAAAATTCGCATAAGGGGTTAATCCCCCGTTTTGAATACCAGAAAAAACAATTGTAAATTAGTCTGTTAATCATTGTTGTTTTGTTATCATACGACGCCAGAGGGGCACTAGAACATTGTCAAGAACATTAAGAGCTCTTTCGGAAGCTACTCTTTACAAACCCCCCAATTCTATATATTTGTGTTTCTAATGCCATAGTTAAGTATCATAGGCCATTAAAGGGTTAAAAAGTTTATTTAGATGTGATTCACGAATACTAAGTACTATCTATTTCTATCTTTACCGAGAGACTTAATTAGGGACTGCACTGGTTAGAACAGAATAAAAACTGTATCATAAGAATTACCGCAGATGATAATCTTTGAACAGAGGTTTACAATCCCCCATCTTAGAAACTTCCACCTTTTCTAAATATTCAAATACGACCATCCTGTGCTTGAAGTAATTTTTAAATTTAACATATAAAAATCACTCTCCTGGTGATGAATGCTAATATGGTTGGTGCCAGAGCCCTAGACTAGTTGTGATTGTAGATGGTACAATTTTTACTCGATTTTGCAATTTAATTTTCAAGTTTCTCCCGAATATGTAGTGTCATCCATCTTTTTTATTTTACAGATTTAGCAGCAGCTATAACCTATTAAAAAACAAAACCCAACTCAATGTAACCCAAGTTTAAAGACAAATTTTTCGAGTGATTATTTCATAAAAATTTATTCACAAATTCTATTTAGAGTCTTGGTTTTGGCGGAAACTTTAAACAGAAATCATAACCTTCAGCGCTAATTGTGGCATTAGATGAAACGTTTTTTTTTTACATGTTTGTCAATATCTGCTTACTATCATAAAGCAAAACAGAGCAATTTTATAAGAGCAGACACAAAGAAAACAAATCTTTTGCTCACTCTGCATACAGTATTTGCCCCGTCCTCAAAGTTTGGCTTACCAGATAAGCTTTCTTCTATATTTTAAAGCAAGTGACTGAGCCAGGTGAACGAAACTTTCTGGAGTTACCTCAAACATGAATTTCTTAAAATGGCTAGAATTTCTAAAATCAACATCAAGTGACACAGATTCGTGTGTGTTTTTATTTTTTACAATTAAATACTCGAATACTGCTTTTTTTGGACTGAGTTTTAAAAGAAACATTATAAATAACCTTATCAAGTTGGCATGAAAGTTGGTATTTTACTTTGAACTGTAATTTACTGGGAATTTACTGGGGAGGCATTTAGGACTCCGCTTCGGGTTTGAGAAAATTGTCTTCTACAAAAAAAAAAATATGAAAACGATTCTTCTCCCAGATGCACTTTAGGAGTTGAAGATATGGCCAACGTTCTAGCAGGGTGCCAGAAGCTTTCTCTGTTCATTTTTCTTTTTTTATGATAGACTTGAAATTCCAGGAATCAAACAGACAATTTTGAAAATGGCAATTGTTCAGGTTTGTAGATATGCTAATGAAAGGAGTATAATAAAGAAAGGAGAGGATTTTAAGTTTGTGTTTTCATGTTGTTCCATTTCTGGTTGATAAAGGAGAGGTTTGCACTTTCGTCGTAATGTCACTTTTGAGGGGTTTCAGGCTCTTTTTAAAAATCCCTGCAGATTTGTTTTCAAGATAATATTTATTACTAAGACAAAGGAAATCTAATAATTACAAGTCCTGAATCAGCTTTAATTGTCAAATTATGCTCAATAGATTGTTTTCTCAGCAACATGTTCTGAAACTCTTAGTTACTATGGATTTTTACTTTTTGGGGCCCCATTAAGGGTCTCAAAATTGAATTTGCCTCAGAGGCCATTATTGAATTTTAAACAACATAAAAAGGGGCCAAGTAATGGATTCGCTCTCATCCTAGCTAAATTTTGTTGAAAACTACAAAATTTACCGAATTTACTTTCTAAGGTTATTCCATTTAATGGGATTAGAGCTACTGGAAAATTTGCAGTGCCGAATAAAATTGCTGAATCAAAATATTGAACATTTTTTGAATGTGTAAGGCTCCTTTGGAATTCAATATAATATGTTTATTGTTCCTGGAAGACCTGGACGTCTACTGGGAGACCTACTGAGAGCTTTATTTCATTTATTCTGGAAAGTTTTACCGCTGTAAATATTACTAAGGACTCACCACTGCGATTCTCCAGAGACCAACACAGTCATGCACGCTCCTCCTCTATACTCGATTCAAAGCTTCCTTCTTTGTATCTTCCCAAAAAGTTCCAGCTTCGCTTCAATCCTTCCCTCAACCACCTTCCACCCCGTTCATGAACAGCCTTCTTTTCCTTTGGTACTTCAAAGTTTTCCAAAATATTAGTCTTTGACAATTTGTTATCCTTCATGCTCAATGTTTTATTGCTGACTCATTTTGTGCTAAGGAGTCTTCTTATATGTAAATGCTTAGATTGTGTTGTGGTCACTTCCTATTTGTCTTTATTTGCATCAATGACCGGGAGGTGGGGTAGGTGATGTTCAAAACTTAATCAGCAATGTTGATAAGTACAATAGGAACTGAGGCTGATAAATATTTATGTAGGTAAAGGAGGAAGAAATATTTGGATTTTTCATTTTTGGCAAGTTGTCAATCCATTTTCAACTGGAAAGGGGCTACTATAGACGGTGACAAATTTTTAGATTTTTTAAGTAACTGATCAAATCACTGGATTTGACTTAAATTACTAGGCTATGGGATATCTCTCAGTATATTTTCACTAAAATCCTTCTTGATACAGCCAGATACGGAATGGAGAAGACCAAATTACAGATTAATGACAAAAGGTTGTCTCACCTTGTATATACCAAATCCCTTTCTAATTACTATAAAAAATTGGCTTCCAGTAAAGGGCTCTAGGAATCCTTGATTGTTGATATGAATTCTAAAGCGATGATTTTATCATGCGTAATATGTTGCGATCTCCAAGTAGATCTCTTCATTTCTTCAGATCTTTGACAAGTTTTTGGATACAATATGAGTTGCTCCGCGTGAGCTTGTCAAAATCAAAATATGTAACCTGCATTTATATGATCTTGCTTCCTCTGTCACAATGGATTCTCCACCAGCTTTGCTTGCATCTGAAACTTTATCAACAGTATGCATACTAATATTTTTAACAATAATTAAGCGTTTTTTTAAATCAAAAATACTTTATTTTCTCTCAATTTGGTGCAGAATTTTGTACTAATGAGTGATCTGGCGGACTATTTTTCAGTCCGCCTGAAATTGAGTTGAATTTACTGAAGTTGAGTTAAGCATTTTCGTATGACAATTACATGAAATTTTAATGAATAATTTTGACAAGGATACAGGTTATTACTCACAGTTCGACTTGTTTTTATAAGCCAGTTAAAACTTACTTACTGTATTTATTTGTGCCTCCAAGATAAAAAAAAATTGACACTTTGAATCCATGGTTAACTGAGCCTGGAAAAAGAAAAATAGTCGTTGTAAACCTTTCAAGTCAATGTGAAATACAGCTGCTATTCATTTTAAGTGTTCTAAAATCTATAGGAGTATCTATACTCCTTTACTCTTCTTATATACTTTATACACAGGATTTTCCTTTAATTATAGGATTTTTTTATGGGATGTTTTTTTTCCTTTAATTATCTCTCGAGTGACAAGATTTTTAAATTTGTCTGTCGAAAACAGATTTTTTCTCAGTTCACTTCAGAATGCTCGGGTGATGAACTCCTACAAAGATAGAACTTGTAGCAGTCAAGCTAAATAGCAACCATTATTGAAGGTTCTGTATTCAGCTAATCTTTTTAAAAGCGGTATACTTTCAGAGTCTACTTACCTTTTTAGAGGTAATGGATTTATTATTAATGCCATTTTGGCTTTTGAGCTAAGCACACATAGGTTATTCTTTAGAATTTTCTCAAATTCAGCCCTTGATTTTTATGGGGATCCTGCCACTATAATTTTTGCGCCTGGTAACGTATACAATTAATTGTTTGGTTTGAAAGAGTAATTCTATGGTTCGACGCTAACCTCCGGGCTCCAAATTTTACTGAGTTAAGCTTCTTGATTACCTCTTTAATTTCCAGGCTTACCCTCAACAATTGAGAAACTTTTCTTAGAGAGCCCCACATTGAATTTTTTTTGTGAATTTTTTCACGTCCGGCCCATGATCCATCAAAATACTGCTATGCCCCACCGGTGGTGCCTGCACTCTAAATTGGGAATCTAGGACCTGTTTCATTCAGTTCATTAGTCAGATTAGATTTCAGTCCCCCCTGACTGTTTCAAAGGCTCTGCCTGAGTCTGATAAAAGGGGTTACCCATTTGGTGACCTTAGAAAAGTCTCATAAACTTTGTTGATTTCTATTCTCTTTTTTTTTAATTTCCCCCTGGATTGTAATAGCATAGAAGATCTTCTGACATCCGATCTGTAATTTTAATTGCCACCCTTTCCCCCTTCCGGATTTTATTCCTAAGTGCTAGACGTACAATAACGTTAAAACATTATGCCGACATCGTTCTTTACTTAGGCAGCACAACTGCAGTGCCTATGATAACAATCCCCATGTTCCAATCGATTAAATGATTTGCAACCCTTTCCGCATGAGAGCACAAGCATCCTTAATCTTATTGATTCTTGCATAATTAAATGTACCTGGCAGTTTTCCACACTAATACGATATAGACACGTAGATTTTACGTACTTTTACTGGTATATTTTTCATTATGTAAATAATTATCTATTGAAGAATCGTCCAAGATTAAGAGGGCTAAGAAAACACTAGCTTTTCTACATTCAAAATTTGTTCATAAAAACACTCTAAAGCACTGAAATCACAGAAAAAGCAGTTAAAAACACGACAAAACATGAAAAACCTGATATAGGATAAAAAAAATGAAAAATATACGTAAAATAGAGAAAGTGATGGGTCCTAGCAGCTAGCAATTCCAGAGGGCAGGGTTTATATTAGAGCTACTTTTAAGCCCTATTACACCTATTACATCATGATTTATTATTTCTGAGAGCTTTAATAAAAATGCATTGTTTCTTTGAGTCAAGCCTATGAAGATTCCAAATAATCGTGACAAAACACCCACACCCTCCCCTTAGCAATAATTTCCAGAATACATGGTAGATATTAGGTGCAAAATGTTTTTGGCACTATAAAGGTATTTCCGAGAGCCCTTAACGAAACTGTATCGCTTCTTAGACTAGGATGTTAGATTTCAGTCCCCCTCTACCGACAAATTCATTTAACACCTACCACCTTTTCCTTAATCTCTAGAGTGTACTAGTCCAAGGTAATGCACGCCACCCTGGCAAACTATGGATGGCGTACAGTACCATCTGGCGCTCTCGTTATTCCAAAGGCATCTACAGTTATTTTCATAGCAAAAATTATGCCTTTAAACCCGGTGGTTCACGTTTTTGCAAGCCAAGCCTATCATGTTGTTCCACAAAACACTCCGCACCACCGTAGTATCATGCCCCCCCTCCATCACCCATGTGGCACCAGTCCCCTGCCCCGAGCAAAAAGATATTAGTGGTACATTTGAAGCGTTTTAATAGGTATCTTTGAAGGACTTTTAATGAAATGCATCGTTTCTTTGAGTAATTGTTAGATTTTCACCCTCCTCGATGAAACAAATTCTTTAATACCTCCAGCTTAACTTTTAAGCTGTAGTTGACCCCACGATGGCATTGCTTGACTGTCCCCCTGACACCCCCTCTGTTATTCCTAAGACATTTTTCAGTTATTTCATAATAAAAACTATGCATTTAAATACTGTGATTCACGTTTTTACGACCCAAGCCTATCATGATATTCCACAAAACACTCCTCACCACCCTAACATTACACACCCCCTATCTCATCCATTTGGCATCAGTCCCCTGCCCCCCCCCCTCCCCAGCAAGTTGATATTAGTGGTACATTTACAGCTTTTAAAGAAGTATCTTTGAAGGACTGTTAATGAAATACTCTGTTTCTTTGAGTATTTGTTAGATTTTTACCCTCCTTCATGGAAAAAATTCTTTAACGCATTCATCTTAAATTTTAAAATGTAGAACATGATACTCCAAAGACATCCCACCACCTTGACATTACTTGACAGCCCCCTGACATCCCCATCATACATTTAAAGCGTTTTAAGAGGTATCTTTGAAGGACTTTTAATGAAATGTATCGTTTCTTTGAGTAATTGTTAGATTTTCACCCTCCTCCATGAAATAAAATTCTTTAATACCTCTAGCTTAACTTTTAAGCTGTAGTTGACCCCACGATGACGTTGCTTGACTGTCCCCCTGACACCCCCCCCCCCTGTTATTCCTAAGACATTTTTCAGTTATTTCATAATAAAAACTAAGTGTTTAAATCCTGTGATTCATGTTTTTACGACCCAAGCCTATCATTACTTGACTGTCCCCCTGACATCCCCGTGATCATTCTTAAGACATTTTTCAGTCATCTCATAATAGCAATTATTTCTTTAAATTTCTTGATTCAAGTTTTTGTAACACAAGCCTATGATGATGCCCCACAAAGCACTCCACACCATCACAGCTTTACGTGCCTGTGCCATCCATCATCTCCATGGCACCATCCCCCCTAGGATATTTTCAACCTTTTCACTCAGAAAATAAACTCTGTAAACCACGTTCTTTTGCGGTGGATGCTGGCCAACGGTTTCAATGTCACCAAACGTCTTTATATAAGGTTTCTGGTCAAACTGGAGGGCTCTATGAATCCTTGTTCCAAACTATTACAGCTTTACGTACTTGCCCCATCTGTCGCCATCCCACAAGACACAAGGCACCGTCCCACAAGGCACCATCCCCCGCTAGGATAATTTCAACCGTTTCACTCCGAAAATTAGCTCATGAATCTAATTAAACAGTATGTTTTTGAATAGAGAGAAATCCCCTGTTCTTTACCAGAGTGTGATAATCCAACCAATTTGCGCCAAAGAATGACACTATCACCGCTCTGTGACCATCTCTGACATCATATCATCGTTCCTAAGACATTTCATAGTCATTTAACAATAAAAATTATGCCTTTAAATCCTGTGATTTTAGTTTTGCAACTGAAGCCTATCAAGATAACCCCACAAAAACATCCACACCATCACAGCCTTACGTGCCTGTCCCATTCGTTATCCACATGGCACCATCCAACCCCACTTCTAGGACATTTTCAACTTTTCACTCCGAAAATAAGTTAGAGAATCGCATTAAATAGTGTTTTTTACTTGAAAATAGAGAAGTCACCCCTTTCTTTGCTAGAGTTTGTTGCTCTAAGCAATTCAAGCCACAATGGTAAACTTTTACTGCTTTGTGGCACCCCTCTGACATCATCCCTATCTTCCCAAAACACTTTTCAGACATTTCTTGTTAAATGTTTTACTTCAACCCATTCAGTTGAGTTTTTTCAAGCAGTTCACGCTACAGTACCGCACTATAACTACTTTTAAACACCCCTACGAGACCCGTCATCATCATTGTAAGCGTCTTCTAACGTTTGACACAAACACACACATACACACACTCACAAACACAAACACACACACACACAAACACAAACACAAAAACACACACGTACACACACACAGACACATGCACTCACGCACGAAAAAAACACACACACACATACACACATGCACACACAAAGCAGAAATTTTTCAGACAAAGATAAAAATTTCTCTTAGAAATATCATTTTTGTTTATGATAAAAAGTTTTCTGACAGCAGTAGCAAGTTTTTCTTAACACTAACAAATTTTCTTATTGAATTTACAACATTTTTCTTAGATACTAACAAACTTTTACTTAACACTAGCAAATTTATCTTGTAAATAACAGGTTTTTTCCTAATAATAACAATTTTTTCTAACAGCAGCAAGTTCACCGTTAAAGTTAACGAATTTCTCCTAGAAGTAAACAATTTTACGTCAATGATAACAAGTTTTCCGTTAGAATTATCAAGTTTTCCAACAAAGATGACAAATTTTTCTTAGATCGTTTATGATAACAAGTTTTCTGTCAGAAGTAACAAGTTCTCCTTAACACTAACAAATTTTTTCATTAAAGTAACAACTCTTTCCTTAATACTAAGAAACTTTTACTTAAAGCTATTAAATTTCTCTTAAAAGTAACAGATTTTTTCATAACAGTAACAAAATTGTTTCTAATAGTACCAAGTTTTGCAACAAAGATAACAAATTCTTCTTAGAAATATAACAATTGTTTCTCATTCATAAACATTTTCTCTTAGAACTAGCAATTTTTCCATCAAAGATAACAAAGTTGTCTTAGAAAAAACAATTTTTTCGTTTATGATAACAAGTTTTCTGTCAGAACTAGGAAGTTTTCCATAACAATAACAAATTTTCTCATCGAAGTAACAAGTTTTCCTTAATCCTAACAAATTTTTACTTAACACTGTAAAATTTCTATTACAAGGAACAGTTTTTTCCTTAACAGTAACAAATTTTTTCTTATGGCAACAAATTTCTGTCAAAGATAACAAATTTCTCTTAGAAGTAACAATTTTTTCGTCATTGATAAAAGTTATCTGTTAGAAGTAGCAAGTCTTCTGTCAAAAATATCAAATTGTTCTTGATGTTCAAACGTTTATGATATCAAGTTTTCTTTCAATAGTAGCAAGTTTTCTTTAACATTAACCAATTTTCTCTTCGAAGTAACAGCTTTTTTTCCTTAATAATAATAAACTTTTACTTAATACCATCAAATTGCTCTTGGGAGTTACACTTGTTTCTTAAAAGTAAGAATTTTTTCTAATAACAGCAAGTTTTCCGTCAAAGATAGCAAATTTCTCTTATAATTGACAATTTTTTTGTTTATGATAATAAGTTTTCTGTCAGAAGTAGCGAGTTTTCCTTAACACTAAAAAATTTTCTCATTTAAGCAACAACTTTTTCCCTAATACTAACAAGTTTTTAGTGATGTTAAGTGGAGAAAGTTTTTTTTTTTTCTCAATTGCTGGAATAACTGAATCAAGCAGGACGGGCTCCCTATTTTCTTGTTTTATCTTTTTTTTTTCATTTTTTAATCTTCTATCTAGATAGACGATTAAAAAATTATACAAGAAAATAGGGAGCCCTTCCCCCTTGATTCAGTTATTCTGGCAATTGAGAAAAAAACTTTCCCCACTTTACCCTACATTTCAAAGGTTAGCGATAAACTTGGAAAATTTTTAAATAAACATAATCTCTGTTTCTTTCAAAAGAGATTTTAAAGTTGAACATTTTTCAAATCAGGAAAAGATAAAACTGGCCATGTACTGGGTAGTGGTGTCTAAAAAGTCCCATGTTCCTGTGGAAAATTTTACATTGGTAGGACCCATCAACAGCTTGGTGAACGTTTGCATGAACACAAAATTGCAATAGATAAGTCCCTGAGATAAGAAAATAAAAATTACAGCTCTGATTCTGCCTTGGCCCTGCATATATATTGAATCCTACACATATTGTCCTTTTTGAGGAGTTAACGCTAATATCTACTGTAAATGGCCAACCGCAATCTTTTAAAGAGGTAACTGAGATAATAAAAAAAATATAAACAAATATTTGGCTATTAATAGAGACACCAGAGACATTACATTAAGCCCAATTTATAACAATTTAATTTTAAAAGACTCAATTAATATTTGCACCCAGTCAAAATTTAAAAAAACCTATTTGCATGCCTAATGAAAATTTAAATTGCAAAAGAGCAAAATGTATTGCAAAGTAAAACATTCTTGCTCATTCTCTTTGGTAAATCCTTTTTTCATGGATTTCGGCATGGTCTTTCATTCAGTTTCCGTTCGCATCTTGTTGAATAAACTCCAAAAGGTTAGAATTTTGTTGTTTTTTCTTTTTATTTTTCTTTTTTGTTTAGCAATGAGGACGACATGGTGGAGGTCCTTGTCAAAATATTTGCTTGATCTTCGTCTTCATGTTTTGCCACTGGCTGACAAAATTCTCATTTTCTCACCCCTTTTTATATTTTATTTTTCATTTATTACTTGATTTACTATCTTAGCTTCATATATCAAAATTTTGAGATAGCTATTTTGTTCAACGTAGTTGAAAGTTCTGGAAATTGGACTTTTAAGGATGACAACCACCTCAAAGCCCTCAGGGCAAGGGTTTTAAGTTATGCCCAGGGAACATATAAGGTTTTTATAGAACGTGATGCCGTAGAAACTTCAAAAGGGCTCATTCGATTGGAAACTGAAAGGGCTAGTGCTGTTTTTAGTAGTTAAAAGTGATTGGAAAGCAACTAACGCCCTTCTGGATCCCACCATTTCTTCAAACACATCGAATCAAAATTTTTAGATAACTATTTTGTCCAACGTCGTTGAAAGTTCTAGAAATTAGGTTCTTGAGGATGACAACCCCCTCACAGCCCTCAGGGCAAGTTTTGTAATTTATGTCCTGGGGGCATATAAGGTGTTTATAGAAAGCGGTGACGTATAAACTAAAAAAGGCCTCATTCGATTGGAAATTGAAAGGGCTAGTGCCCTTTATAATAGTTGATAGGGATTGGAAGGCTTGACATTTTTATAGTAAAGAGCGATATGGATACAATTTTTTTTAGACCAGAGTACTTCGTATTGAAGGAATAGTCTTAGAAACTTTGAAGGTAGTTGAAAGTGATTGGATGGTAACTAATCCCCCTCCCACGCCCACCCTCCCATTTGCTCATTATATTTAAAAATTAAATGCTGCCTTATGATTAAATAAAATGCACTGCGTTAATGCTAATTCTATATAGGGTATCTCAGCAGTATCCCAAGAACGGATGTGGGAATTATGCTCAAACTTTTGGGGCTACTTCTGCTCTTAAAATTTAACCAAATTAAAATAGCGTAAGTGTATGCAAGCTGTCAAAGAAAGTAAACATATTTTTTGCGAATGGTAACAAGTTTCCTATTTCAGGTCAACTAGAAGAGGTATGAAACTAAAGTAATTTTTTAAACCACATTGGCCTGACATAACATAAACAAAGAAAAACGAACAAAAATGGGGTTTTAAAGCCAAATGAAAATACTAAAAAAACTTGAAATACTTCATAAGCCTGCATCTCAATATAACCATTTCGGCATGCAGCATCAATAAAATGATGAAGGAATCTTACGGTCCATTTTCTAGTTCTGGAGGCAAATCGGTAATAATTGATCATACGGTCAGCCATGTCCACTAAACCCATTTACTTAATGTAGTTGGTTAGAGACCTTGGGCAAGAGATTTTGATCTTTTCCCCCTGCTTTTTGTCCCATCTTTCAACTGTTGTCTCTTCTTCTACTGCCTTGCAATTTGAGCCTAGTGTCATAATTCTTGAAATAAACGATTCGGTGATGGCTTGCGTCCGATCTTCTCGCAACGCTTGACCCTCTCTTTCTCTTTTTATTTTTTTTTCTGGTTTCAGAGGTATGGTATCTTTTAAAAATCTATTTCGCGTGATTGTGCCAGTTGCATTTATCAGCATTTCGCACAAAAGATTGAGTAGTTTTGTTGAGTTGAAAAATCGATCAAAGTAGAGGCTATATGGGTGGGAGAGTTTGAGAAAGCCTGAGAACGATTCCAGCTACAAGCCCATTGCACTGCATACTTTCGGGAAGCGTAGTAGCACCCTGATAAATCTCGAAGTCAAGTATAAGGCCTTTCGGATTAGCCAAAACAACGTTTTTGAGGCCAACGGGGTTTGGCTTATTGGGTACATACTGCCTTAACGAAGTTTTTCCGTAAAACGGGATCATCTGCTCAGCAATTGAACAATTTAATTCCCTTGGGAAAGAGAGGCAAACGGTACGGAAACGGTCGATAATTGACTGAACTCTCCACAACCGATTGTTTTTCTTAATGTCCTCAGAAATTTTCTCATTTACAGCAAATTTTAGACTGCTTCTTAGAGTGAAGAAACAGTTTTTCCTAATATTTTCTGATATCTGGTTTACAGGGTACTCTGCCTTCCATTACATTTCAATTTGAGGATATTTGAGATTACCCATCAATATTACAGCTCCAAAAAGTGTCTTAAGTTCGCCGCTAGTGACACTCGGACTCTTGCGGGATTTTTTTTTATAGAAGTAGTTTGTGGCATATGCCGTCTCATCGAAAAAAGACTGGGGAAAGTACTGTGTGAAAACCTCTTCTATTTTCCAAACAGAATGGTCAGTAAAGATGACATCATCTCATAGTGAACCCAAATGAATCTCAAACTTGGTGCTTTCCTTTCATTTCATCTATTTCGTTATTTCATAGGTCACTGCAGTATTTGAGCCCACTCGGCTAGAGGTATATCATCTTCAAAATCAGACTCAATCTCAGATACTTCCTCATCAATGATACTTTCATTGCCTGGAAGGAAGGCACTGTTAGGATCTTCATTCTCACTTCTATCTTTAAGTTCTATATCATGAGGCTCAAAGAGGTCATCATCACCTTCATCTGCTGAAAGGCTCTCGAAATCACTAGCGTCAATGATTGCCAAGGCATGAGACAAGGTAACTATAAAAGAAAACAACTTTTGAAGACTTTTGAACTTTTGAAGATGACTCTAAGCGAAAGAAAACACAGATGAGTAAAGAATTATAGTTTAAAATATTTTTCATTCATAATATAGTTTCAAGTTTATTCATTAAAATTTTTCATTGAGCTTTAGAACCTCTACTCTGGAGTAAGATTAATTTTATCATCTCTACGGGGTTAGTAAAACAAGATATTTATTTTAAAAAATCACTACCACAAGCCCACAAAGCACCGAATTCGGACTTCGGAGTCAAAATATCATGCAAAAATACCAAAACCGGCAAAAATGCAAAAACAACAACGAAAAAGAAAAATCAGAATGAACAATTATTGGTTAGATAATAATTTTACTATAAGAAGTCAATTAAAAAGTTGAAAAGATAATAACTGGTCAAACTAAACTTAAAAAAATAACATAAACACAAGTTAAAAAAATTAAAAAGGACATTAAAAAAAGTAGGGGGGTTAAAATAAGTGAATATACACAAAAAATAAACGAGATATAAATATATATGAAATCAAAAGGGGCACTAAAAAGGTATCAATAATTTAACTATATAAAGTCAATCAAAAAGATAAGTGCTTATGACCTAATATTAAAACTATAGAGAGTGAGATGGCATATTGCCTGGCTCAAAAAAATCTTTTTTTTTTGTTCAAGTGTGCCTATTTTTCCCATCTGCTGCTTTCCGTTTTCAAAGTAATGATACCTTATTTGATTTTGGAATGGTTTTACATTTCGATGAGGTCGCTTAGACCTTATTAGATCCAATTGATATTCCGGAAAACTTTCTCTTTCCCTGCCAGAATTAAATAGTTTCTACTGTTTTGGAACCACTCCCTTTCACAGTCTACTACTTTGACTATCGTTTTTTTTACGTTGAAAAGTTGCACCAAATTTCATCTATTTTAAAGACAACACAATTTAAATAAAAAGTTGTTCTATTTTGTCAGCTCTTAACTTCAAAATACTTGATTGAGAACCGACGTACATGGGGGTGAACATTGAATTTTAGTCACCCACCAGTAAATGGCTTAATGGATATATTTGACAAAATTCCTCCCAAAAAATAGGTTGTAATCCTTCCAAGTAAACTTATTTTATTCCATGCTACACCTTTCATTCACAGAAAAACTAGGAATTTTCATACCTCTTGCTTTCCTGCTCTTTTTCGAATTAAAATTTCCTCCATTTCTTTAATGCAAAAGCAACTCTTCCAATACTAATAACAAGCTGAAAAAAAAAAATCGCAGATGGCAAATCAGATACGCACATTTCAACTGTGATACATAGATAGCGTTCCAACTAATAACTATAGCACTTAAAATATTAACTGTATGTCCAACCAGAGGGACAAGGGTCGTCAGTAGGTTAAAGGTAACACAGTTGGCAAGATTCCCATGAGAGCCTCTCTTGACTCCAATGACGTCATGACAGACCTCGTTTCAAACGGTCTGGTCTAATATGATTGACGCAACTTTATGTAACTTAACATCAGGACCCATAGGGAATCCCCACTTGTAACCGAGCATGGCACACACCTTATGTGATGTCATGCAATAACGCAGCGCATCACTGTCACGTAATACTTATTTTGACTATTTGTTTTTTCACCTGAAACGTTCAACACATCTTTTCTTTCTTTAACCTAATGACGACGCACCTAATGACTTTATGTAAGGTCACGTAATGACTGCGCAATCATCACTTCCAGATAATACCCTTTTTGGTATTTTATTTTTCGACCGAGACGTTCAAAGCATTTTATTTTTTCTTTCTTTCAAAGCGTTTCTTTCTTCTTTCATTTTGTTCTTTGTCCTCGCTAAGACTCGAGAGGTCAATTTTCTTCCAATAGAACTGTGCCTTGATCAAATCGTCCTTAAAACCCTTTCCAATATTCCGTTCCAAGAAATAGTTTCTACATAATAGCCATTGCCATGTAATTAATTAAAAAAACTTTTTCCACAAAATAAGTTTTTCAAAGACAAGTAAAGAACGCCATTAAACCAAAAATTAGCAAAAACAAAATCAAATAATCTACCAAGCGTGAAACTACCACAAATCAGCATCGATATATAAATGAAACCCAAAACGAACAGAAATTACAATAAATAACCGAGTCTAACTCTAAACGAGCAGAAATTAACATGAGTAGGGCTCAAAATCCCTATGCCTTCCCAAGGAAAGAGCATAATTTGCCCTTTACTGAACAAAATATAAATGTTTTACTTTTATCATTTTCATTAATTAAACAACATAAACATTTTCATTAATAAATATCAGTATATGTATATTAAACTAACAATGCACATTATTTGTATTTTTTAGTAAAGTGCAAATTATGCTCTGGCCTTAGGAAGGCATAGGGGTTTTGAGCACTACTCATTTTTAATTTCTGCTCGTTTTGAGTTTGACACGGTTATTTATTGTAATTTCTGTTCATTTTGGGTTTCATTTATTTATCGATGCTGATTTATGGTAGTTTCACGCTTGGTAGATTATTTGATTTTATTGTTGCTCATTTTTGGTTTAAGGGAGTTTTTTACTTTTCTTTGAAAAACTTATTTTGTGGAAAATTTTTTTTTAATTAATTTCTGTTCGTTTTATATTGACATAGTCTTGTCAGGGAAAAAGAAAATAATACTTAAAATCTTTTCGTTTTTTAAGACTTTATAGTATCGCCTTCAACGCGCATGCAGGAAAAAAAATCTCAGCAATTTTTAACGACATACACCCTTTAAAAAATCTTGCCATACACATTAGTGTTTAATTCATTTTCATACCTCCTCTAGTTGACCTGAAATGGAAAACTTGATACCATTCACAAAAAAAAATCTGTTTGCTTTCTTTGATACCTTGGATACACTTACGCTATTTTGATTTGGTTAAATTTTAAGAGCAGAAATTGGAGGGTTGGCGTGGGAGGGTGGGAGTAGAAGGGGGATTAGTTGCCCTCAAATCACTTTCGACTATTAAAAAGGGTATCAGCCCTTTCTATTTTCAATCGAATGAGGCCTTTTCGAAGTTCCCACAACAACTCCTTCGATACGAAGTGCCCTGGTCTAAACAACAACAACCACTCAAAATAATACATTATAACCACTTCGATCTTTACTATAAAAATGTCAAGCCTTCCAATCACTTTCGACTATTAAAAAGGGCACTAGGCCTTTCGATTCCCAATCGAATGAGCCCTTTTGGAAACGACAACGCTTTCTATAAACATCTTATATGCCCCCAGGGCATAAATTCAAACCCTTACCCTAAGGTCTGTTAGGCTGGTTGTAATCCTCCAAGACCAAATTTTCAGAACTTTCAGCTACGTTAAACAGCATGGCTATCTCAAAACTTTGATCGGATGTATTTGGGGAAATGATGGGCGTGAAACAGGCGGTAGTCGCTTTCCAATCACTTTCAACTATTAAAAATGGCCCTAGCCCTTTCAATTTCCAATCAAATGGGCCCTTTTGATGTTTCTACGACAAAACTTTCTATAAAATCTTATATGTCCCCAGGGCATAACTTACAACCCTTGCCCTGAGTGCTGGAGGGCTGTCATTCTCAAACACCTAATTTTCAGCACTTTCTACTACGCTGAAAAAGGTGGCTATCTGAAAATTTTGATTGGATGTGTTTGGAGGAATGAGGGGCATGAGAGGGGGGTTAGTTTCCTTCCAATCAATTTCGATTATTACAAAGGGCATTAGCCCTCTCAATTTCGAATTGAATGAGCCCCTTTTGAAGTTTTACGATCACTCAATCTATAAAAACCTTATATGCCCCCAGGGCAGAACTTACAACCTTTGCCCTTGGGGCTCTGGTGGGTTTGTCATCCTTAAATACATAATTTCTAGAACTTTCAGCTACGTTGAACACAATGGCTATCTCTAAACTGTGATTGAACGTTTTTGGGGAAATTGTGGGCGTAAGAGAGGGGTTAATTACTCTCCACTCACTTTCGACTATTAAAAAGGGTAATTTCAATTTCCAATTATATGAGCCCTTTTTGAAATTTCTATAACATCTTTCTATATAAACTTTATATGCCCCTAGGGCATAACTTACAACCCTTGCACTGAGGGATCTGAGGGGGTTATTATCCTAAAAGCCCTAAGTTCAAGAACTTTCAACTACGTTGAACAAAATGGATATCTCAAAATTTTTATTGGATGTGTTTGGGAAAATGGTGGGAGTGAGAGGGGCATTAGTCGCTCTCCAATCACTTTCAACTATCAATAAAAAAGGCACTAGTCCTTTCAATTCCCAATTGAATGAGCCCTTTTGAAGTTTCTATGCTTTCGATAAAAAACTTATACGCCCCCAGGGTATAACTTACAACCCTTGCCCTGAGGGCTTTGGGGGGAGAGGTTGTCATTATTAAAGACCTGATTTCCAAAACTTTCAACTACGTTGAATAAAATGACTATCTAAAATATTTATTGGATGTGTTTGGAAAAAAGATGGGTGAGAGAGGGGGGTTAGTTGCCTTCAAATCTTTTTCGACTATTAAAAAGGGCACTAGCCCTTTAAATTTCCAATAGAATCAGCCCTTTTTCCGCTTTCTACGATAAAGATTACAATAAAAACCTTATATAACCCCAGGGCATAATTTATAACCCTTGCCCTGAAGACTGTGGGGGGAGTGTCCTGCTCAAAGGTATAATTTCCTGAATTTTAAACTACGTGAAACAAAATGGCTATCTCAAAATATTTATTGGCTGTGTTTGGGGATATGGTGGGCGTGGAAGGGTTATTAGTTGCTTTCCAATCACTTTCGACTATTAAAAAGGGGAAGTTTCTACGACAAAGTGTTATAAAAAAAACCTTAAATGCCCTGAGCATAACTTACAACCCTAGCCATGAGGGCTGTGGGGGGTTGTCATCCTCAAAGACCAAATTTCCAGAACTTTTAACTACGTTGAATAGAATTGCTATCTAAAAGTTTTGATTAGATGTGTTTGGGGGAAAGGTGGGCGTGAGAGGCGGGTTAGTTGCCCTCTAATCACTTTCGACTATATAAAAGGGCACTAGCCCTTTGAATTTTCAATCGAATGAGCCTTTTTTAAAGTTTCTATGACCACGCCTTCTATAAAAAAAACCTTACATTCCCCCAGGGCAAAACTTACAACCCTTGCCCTAAGGGAGACTGTCCTCAAAAACATAATTTCTATCGGGAAATCAACTATGCTGAACAAAATGGCTATCTCAAAATTTTGATTGGATGTGTTTCGTGAAATGGTTGGCGTGGAAGGGGTGTTAGTCAACTTCCAATCACTTTCGACTATTAAAAAGGGCACAATCTACTTCAATTTCCAATGAAATGGGCGCTTTTCGAAGTTTCTACGACAACTTCTTCGATACGAAATGCCCTGCTCTAAAGGAAAAAATTAATAAATAATACATTATGCCAACATCGTTCTTATATGCCCCCAGGGAATAACTTAAAACCCTTGCCCTGAGGACTGTGGGGGAGTGTCCTCCTCTTTACTTAGTCCCCGTTTCTTGTCTAGTTCTCGAGTGTCCTCGTTCTTTACTTAGGCAGCGCGATCACGCTGCCTATGATTTATGCAACAACTTTCTATATAAACCTTATATGCCCCCAGGGCATAACTTACAAACCTTGCACTGAGGGCTCTGAGGGGTTATCATACTAAAAGACCTACTTCCCAGAACTTTCAACTACGTTCAACAAAATGGATATCTCAAAATTTAAATTCAATGTGTTTGGGAAAATTGTGGGCGTGACAGGGGCGTTAGTCACTATCCAATCACTTTCAACTATTAAAAAAGGCACTAGCCCTTTCAATTTCCGATTGAATGAGCCTTTTTGAAGTTTCTACGACAACACTTTCAATAAAAACTTTATATGCCCCCTGGGCATAACTTCAACTCTTGCCCTGAGGGATGTGGGGGGAGGGGCTGTCATCCTTAAAGACCTAATTTCCAGAACTTTCAACTAAGTTGAATAAAATAACTATCTAAGAATTTTGATTGGATATGTTTGGGGAAAAGGAAAATGCGTGAGAGCCTCAAATTACTTTCAACTTTTAAAAAGGGTACTAGCCCTTTGAATTTTCAATCGAATGAGCCCTTTTTCAAGTTTCTACGATAAAGATTTCAATAAAAATCTTATATGCCCCGAGGGTATAACTTATAATCCTGGCCCTGAGGGCTGTGCGGGAGTGTCCTCCTCAAAAATATGTTTTTTATCTGGAAATACACTACGCTGAACAAAATGGCTATATCAAAATTTTTATTGGATGTGTTTGGGGGATTGATGGGTGTGAGGGGGGGCTAGATGCCCTACAATCACTTTCGACTATTAAAAAGGGCACTAGCCCTTTGAATTTCCAATCGAATGAGCTTTTTTTGAAGTTTCTATGACAACGCCTTATGAAGTTCTTAAAAAATCTTATATACCCCCAGGGCACAACTTAAAACACTTGCCCTGAGGGCTCTGGGGGAGTGTCCTCCTCAAAAAAATGTTTTTTATTTGGAAATCAACTACGCTGAACAAAATGGCTATCTCAAAATTTTGATTGGATGTGTTGGGGGAAATGATGGGCGTAAGAGGGAGGGGGGGGGGTAGTTGCCCTTCTATCACTTTCGACTATTTAAAAGGGCACTAGCCCTTTAAATTTCCAATGGAATGAGCATTTCTTGAAATTTCTACGACAACGCCTTCTATAAAAACCTTATATGCCCCCAGGGCATAACTTAAAACCCTTGCCCTGAGGGTTGTTGGGGAGTGTCCTCCTCAAAACAAATTTTCTATCTGGAAATCAACTACGCTGAACAAAATAACTATCTCAAAAATTTTGATTGGATGTGTTTGGGGGAATGATGGGCGTGGGGGAAGATTTGTTGCCCTCCAATCACTTTTGACTATTAATAGGGGTTCTAGCCCTTGGAATTTCCAATCGAATGAACCTGTTTTGAAGTTTCTACGACAACCCCTTCTGTAAAAACCTTATAGGCCCCCAGGGCATAACTCAAAACACTTGCCCTGAGGGTTGTGGGGGAGTCTCTTTCTCAAAAACATGTTTTCTATCTGGAAATCAACTACAGTGAACAAAATGGCTATCTCAAAATTTTGATTGGATGTGTTTGGGAGAATGATTGGCGCGGGGGGGGGGTTAGTTTCCCTCCAATCAGTTTCGACTATTAAAAAGGGCACTAGCCACTTCTATCTCCAATCGAATGATGCCTTTTCGAAGTTTCTACGACAACTCCTTCGATACGAAGTGCCCGAGTATGGAAAAAAAACACATTGTGCCCACATCGCTCTTTACTTAGGCGGCACTGCCGCGCTGTCTATGATTACACACATATTATGCTACACTTACGAGTTTTAGTTTTTATGGGACTTCAACAGTTAGTAGTTCTGTTCTTGTGGTTGTGTACTTAGAGTTAAGTTTCACGTCTGCGATTTTTTATTAAGCTTCAATTCTCTCTCTCTCTCTCTCTCTCTCTCTCTCTCTCTCTCTCTCTCTCTCTCTCTCTCTTTCTCTCTCTCTCTCTCATTTCTTTCTTTTGTTTTCGCTTCTTCTCCACAGTTGAGCTGTATTAATTAAGTACTTTCCACCCCAGCGACAAGTTCTGCTTCTTGGAAGGTTTATTTATCATGATATGATGCTTGATTCAAATTAAGGACTTCACAACGACTTGCTTTGTGAATAACTCAAATGATAAATCTTTAAAAAGATTTTTTTTTTACGGCTGCAATTGCTGTAGGATATGTCGAAATGAAGCTTACATATAGTGTTCAGCAGATCTGACCAGGTGATACTTGGGTATTCTGTAAGTTCCATAAATCCATTGTTGCTGCTTAGAGAATTGGTAGAAATATGTGTGAAATACTATGTATATTATATAAAATTATTATAACAAAGAAACAACAAAATGTTATGCTTGTAACAGCTAAGAGCAGCAGTAACACCAACTATTTGACAACCTTTCCAGTTTAGCCATAAAAGCCACCATAGCCTCCATATCCACCATAGCCTCCATATCCTCCAAGGCCATATCCACCGTATCCGTAATATGGATAGCCGAAGCCATATCCTCCATAAAACCGGCCCTTCTCGTTTCTATTTTGATTGTATCCTAATTGGAAAGAAAAATGATCAGTTTTATTATGGTTACTTTACAAGCACTGAACAGAAGCGACAACAGTTTTCATTTGCGACATGTTGCGACAACAGAATTTCCACCATAGGAAGTTTTTATTTTTGCTTTACTAATATTTTCTTGAAGTCTCAAAAGTATATACCACTAGCGCTCTTTCGAAGAAAATTTTAAAATGCTGTGAAAATGTGTTCTACTACTCCTTGTTTAAAGTTTGACGAGGAAGGCTTTCTTCTACTTTATATTTTCCAAATATTCCTCGGTAGTTTAGTCCAAAGGTCGGCCTACTGATGGGATCTTAAAATGGACAATTTTTTGTAATTATCAAGCATATTCTAAGTAGTAAATTACTTAGTAATGTGATACTTTTTTACACTGAGAGATGCCTTAGACAAAGTTTTAAGAGAAGAGCAGTGTGGTTTTAGAAAAGGTAGAGGATGTGTCGACCAAATTTTCACTCCTAGGTTAATAATTGAGAAGTGCCTGAGTTTTCAAACACCTTTGGTCCTTAGTTTTATAGATTGTGAGCAAGCGTTCGATTTTGTTGATAGAAGAGCTTTGGTGAAGGTTTTATCATTGCATTGTATACCAGACAAATACATTAAAGTGATTAGTGCTATGTACGGGAATAACACTGCTGTGGTTAAGGTAGGAAATAAGGTTAGTAGCTGGTTTTGTATTAAATCATGTATTAAATTAGAAAGAACTAATAAATTAAACTGAATATTTGATGTATAATAATATTAATTGCTGAAAGCTCATCAGCTCAAAATTTTACAGTAAATTTAATATTTACTTTCAATATTAAGTACAAAAGAAAACATTTGTAATATAATTCGTTTTCAGTAAAGCGCCAATGACGCAGTAGGTTTTAGGCTTCTGCAGCGAGGCGATACCCTAACTCTTGTTTGTAGTTATTTTTATTCGATTCAAACTTTATTTGCATATTCCATTTAGGTTTCACTCGTTTTAAGATTTATTTATTCATTTACACTAATATATATTGTATGTTTGTTTGCATTGATTGTTTATTTAATTTCTGTTCGTTTTAAGTTCCATTTATACTTTAATAGCAAAATATTTTTTGGTTTAAACTTGATTTTCATATCCAACCTAAGCATTCCTCGCTTTAAGATCGATTTGTTCATATATAATATTACTTGCTGTATGTTTTTTGCTAGGATTGTTTATTTAATTTCTGTTTGTTTTGGGATTCATTTATTCTTAAATAGTAATTTCTGGACGTTTTGAGTTTGAATTTTAACAGGTATATGTATCTCCTGAGCTTAAATTTAAAATGACCTTTACTTTTCTTTGAAAAACTTATTTTTCGGAAAGTTTTTTTAATTAACTTTTGTTGGTTTTTGATTGTAAAAATTTCAAGTGTTTATGGCATGGGGGGGGGGGGCGTTGCTTACTTTTCGATTATTCTTGACTTCAAAAAACGGATCTAGAACTTTAAATTTAAATCAAATGAGGCTTTTTTCAAAGTCTATACGATTACCTCTTTGATAAAAACCTTATATTTATTTATTTATTTATCTATTACCCGTCAAAAAAAGGTACAAAAGACGGAGTATCACTAAAAAAGGAAAAATACACACAAAAAACAATTACAACACATTACACATAATCGAACAAATTACAAAGACGAGAAACAAAACTCAATTATACACTGCACTGCAGGTACGTAAGAAATTTTACTTTTAAACTCCTAAGTACTGAAGAAACATAAGCAATATGATTGATAACTCCAATTCAACTAACCTAACCTACAGCAAAATACTTGGTAACTTCAATTCAAAATCAACGGACTCAATCAACTAGTCTAAATATGACAAGAGATGGTAAAAAGACTAAATATGACAAGATATGTGCAAATAAAATTAAATGGACAGCGATTTACTGCCTTAGCAAACGGTACCAAGGGTGGGAAGAAACTTTCTCGTTGTACCGTTTAATTTTTTCAATTATAGCTGCCGTTGGGTCCGCAATTTTAAAATTTTTAACAAGGTGCAAATTTCTTGTCCACGGCGGGAGCCGCAACAAGAACTTCGCATACTTAAAAAACGTGGATCTGAGCTTTCTTTTCTCTGGCTCAGGAAAAATTCTCCAGGAAATGGGGAAAGGATACTGCGTTATAAAGTCGAGCCAGAATTAAACGGTTGAAACGGATTTTAGATGAGACTACTCTACAGTAAGCAAAAGCCAGGCGTTTACAGAGATGATCAATAAGAAGGGAGCCGGTAGTTTTTAGATCCTTTCCAATTGGTAAACCAATGTAAATGATTTTCGAGACAGGGGCTACAGACAGTTCTCCCAGCCTTAGAGACGAGACCTCTTCTTGGCGCCAGTTGAACAGAAGAATATCCGACTTCAAGGGGTTAAATTCAAGGCCAATGCGACTGTAATTTGATTCTAGTGTGGAGAAGGTGGTCTCTGTACCTGCGACTGTGCGGCTGGGGTTCAGAATGTCATTGGCGTAGGCTATCATTGTAACGTCTATGCCACGAGCTATGCATGTTGTCTCGATAGTAGACTCTGGTTCAATAATACTATTAAAGGCACAAGGAGATGTGACTTATCCTCGTCGAGCACCCTCTTTTACTGGGACTACAGGATTCCCTCGGTAGGATAGCATCACGTCTGGTGTATATTCAGTGAGGGCTCGACCATGGCCAGGAAGTAGGAGTTCAGCCTGAAGGTGGTCGTACATGTCTTTAATGGGTAGCAGGATGTCCTTCTGTACACCTCTCTTTCCTATATCCAGAATGAGTTGGTCATGGAGAAGTGAGTCGTAGACATGGTAGACGTCATGTAGACCTATAACAATGGACTCCTTTGATTCATCAGCGTCAATCAACAGTGAAGCCAAAGCAGAAATGGCGTGGCCGCAACCAAGACACTCTGGAACCCAAACTGGGAAGGGGAGTCCAGCATTTTTCCTGGATTTCATCAATGACCAAAAGTTCGAAGATTTTGCAAAGCGTTGGTGCTACTGTGATCGATCTGAACGAAGCACATTCCGAAGTACTTTTTCCTTTGTTCGGGACTGGCCTAAGTGACCCAGTACTGAATGCCCATGGTACGAGCCCAGTAGTGAAGATCATCTGAAAGAGAAGAGTTAGGTGTCTCATGAAAGATGGGCTGTAATGGCTAAGGTGAAGGGCGGATACACGGTCAACGCCAGCCGACTTCTTCTTTTTCAACCGTCGGACTGCGGACGCAACCTGGTAATAGGTAAATATGAAATCTGTATCTGGAATTGATGAGAGGAGGGATGAAAGCTTTTCTTGAACAGAAATGTTAAGATCCTGTTTTGGGGGTGAAAACTCATCAAGGTAATAGTTTATCCATGTTAAAGATGGGATATTTGACTCGCGACCCGCTGACTCCTTCTTATCAAACATTTTTCATAACAGATTAGGATTTTTAATTACTTTTTCAGAAACCTCAGATTTCAACTGCACACGGTGACGAGCAAGTTCCTTCCCAAACGTACGCTTAGATGCAAGTCTAATCTCTTTAACTACTCCTGAGTGCGGTCTACCACATTCTTTCCATATCCTGTACCAGAATGTAGCTCGGTCCCATGCTAATTGTAACAAAGGGTTAGAAGACCATCCCTTTTCTTGAGTTTTTTGTCTGGCACGAGACTTGGGTATTCCCTGAGATTCAGCAAACAGAAGAGCATGGGTCAATTCGGTGTAATAAATATTAAGACGTGGCCGTGCATCTCTTTCATCACGATGAGAGAATTTCATAAGTAGGTCAAACGGTACGCAAATTTTTGACAAAACAAGATCACAAGAATCTTGAAACTTTTCTTTGTCAATTTTACGCCAAACCGGAACCTCATGCCACCTCTGAGTGAATATTGACGAATTATTCGCAAAGGAAAACGAGGTAGGCCTACTGATATTACACTGAACTGGGAAATGATCCGAAGTGAAACTATTCGGAAGGACAAGAACCTCACGTACTGGCAAAGAACTAGAGCTAACAATATGGTATAGATTGGACGTAGTTTCTGATTGATGGATATACGAAAAGTTCTGGTTCTTCCGGTGAATAGTAAAACGGTTCTCAAGTATCCCTATTAGAATGCAACAACGACTATTTTGGGCACTAATATCAACTTCTAAATTACAGTTAAAGTCACCCACTATTATGCACTCAAGGGACTCGCGTTCGGCTTTTTTAAGGCAGCGGGTTAGTTTAGCAGCACTTATAGCAAAAGCACTATCAGATTTGTCGTCACAGCAATCAGTCGGTAATCAGTTATATATGAACAACAGACAGCTTGCATAACTTGTGGACAGCGATTGACAACAATGAATGGATAGAAAAAATAGCTCCAATAAGGGGGTTTAGACCATTTCACTTGCTGAAACAAAGGGATCAAGACTGTTTTTAATTGACCTTAATAGGATTTTGTGTGCCAAAGCAATTTTGCATCTATCACAGAGCATGTATTTTAACCTTATAATTGGATATTTTTAATAGATTTACTATGTGTTCTTCCCATACAAAATTTTACCTTATTAGAGTCTTTGGGGTGGGGGCAGCGTACTTGGCATAAAGAAGAAAACTTTAGTATAGATAGTAGGAGAGGGGGAGGGTGAGGTTGGAGACTCATCCAATACGGGGTGGAACTTCAATTATCTCCTCCGTTGCCGATATAGGAGATTAGACAGACTCATTGGGCTGTAGAATGTTGGACGGTTTGAGTTGTGGAAGACGTTAAAATACTCAAAAATACTTTATATTTTCGGTTATTTCAGGATTGATTTCATAGATTGTAGAATGGTGAGCCCCCTGGGCCATCATTTGGGTGAGCCTCAACTCATAATATGCAATTTTGATTAATTGTTCCATGTTATGTGCATATATCATTCTATATATTTTATTTTGAGTTATGCTTTTATCGCATTGCGTTCATTTTTAAGCCTTGAGATAAAAACTGAAACCTTAGCGTAGACAGGGGTGGGGGGAAGTCTCCCCCCTCACATGCATAATTGAGCAGCCACAGAGAAAGTAATATAAATGAAAATAATCTGTCTTTTGAAAATGTCTTTTTTCAAAAGACACGAACAAAGTCGTCTAAAGGAACCTGAAGTGCTATCTCTGACATTTCCGTTGATTCTTTATTCCCGTTACTTTCAGACGTAAAATTTAGAATATTATCGAATGGGTTTAGTCGTCCCCTCCCTGGATAATTCACATTTGGAAAACCCGCCCCTGGGAAAGTCCTCCCCCCTCAAAGAACATTTTCTTTTCCTGCTGATAATTCCCCCGTGTTAAATTCCACCCAAAAGAAATTTATTTATTAGTTTACATTAATATCAGCACTAAATTTATTTATTAATTTACATTAATATCAATTGTATGTTAGTTTGCATTGATTATTTATTTAATGATTGTTTGATTGTTTAAATGCCCCCAGGGAATGACTTACAACGCCTACCCCCGGGCCCCGGTGGGCTGTGTCGACACCGGAGTTTTTTGTTATCAGAACTTTGAACTATTTTAACAAAACGTCTATCTCCAAATTTTTATCTGATGCATTTAGGGCGTGGAGGAGAGGGGGGGCTAGTTGCCCTCCAATTTCTTTTGACTCTTCAAAAGTGAACAAGAACTTTCAATTTCCAATTAAATGAGCCCTTTATAAAGTTTATATGAGCATCCCTTCCATAAGAAATAATGGGAAGGATTCTGAGAATCCTTAAATTACAACCCTTGCCCTGAGGGCTGTGGGGGAGTTGTCATCCTCAAAGACCTAATTTCCAGAAATTGAAACTACGTTTAATAAGATGGTTCTCTCAAAATTTTGATTGGATGTGTTTGGGGAAAATGTGGCGTGAGAGGGGGGTTTTTTGCCCTCAAATCACTTTCTACTATTAAAAAGGGCACTAGCCATATGAATTTCAAATCGAATGAGCCTTTTTTGAAGTTTCTACGACACCGCCTTCTATAAAAACCTTATAGGTCCCCAGGGTATAACTTAAACCCTTGCCTTGAAGGTTGTGGGGGAGTGTTTTCCTCAAAAACATATTTTCTATCTGAAAATCAACTAAACTGAACAAAATGGCTGTCTCAAAATTTGTATTGGATGTGTTTGGGGGAATGATGCACGTGGGGGGGGGGCTAGTTGCCCTCCAATCACTTTCGACTATTAAAAAGGGCAATAGCTCTTTGAATTTCCAATCGAATGAGCCTTTTTTGAAGTTTCTACGACAAGACCTTCTATAAAAACCTTATATGCCCCCAGGGCATAACTTAAAACCCTTGTCATAAGGGTTTTGGGGGAGTGTGCTCCTCAAAAACATATTTTCTATCTGAAAATCAACTACGCTGAACAAAATAGATATCTCAAAATTTTAATTGGACGTGTTTGGGGGAATGATGGGCGTGGGGCGGGGGGGGGCTAGTTGCACTCCAATCACTTTCGACTATTAAAAATGGCACTAGCCCTTTGAATTTCTAATCAAATGGGCCTTTTTTGAAGTTTCTACGACAACGTCTTCCATAAAAAACCTTATATACCCACAGGGCATAAATCAAAACCCTTGCCCTGAGGGTTGTGGGGGATTGTCCTCCTCAAAAACATATTTTCTATTTGGGAATAAACTATGCTGTACAAAATTACTATTTCAAAATTTTGATTGGATGCGTTCGGGGGAATGATGGGCGTTGGGGGGGGGGGGGGGGCTAGCTGTCCTCCAATCACTTTCGACCATTAAAAAGGGCACTATTCCTTTGAATTTCCAATCGAATGAACCTTTTTTGAAGTTTCTACGACAATGCCTTCTATAAAAACCTTATATGCCACCAGGGCATAACTTAAATGTGTTTGGCGGAATGATGGGTGTGGGGAGGGGCTAGTTGCCCTCCAATCATTTTCGACTATTAAAAAGGACATTAGAACTCTCGATTTATAATTGAATGAGCCCCCTTTGAAGTTTCTACGACGACCCCTTCCATATGAATTGCCTCTGGGAAAAAAAATTAATTAATAAATAATAAATCATTGGAGCCGTATGGTCTTTACTATAGGCAACGCTACAGCGTTGCCTCTGATATATGTTCCTGGTAATCTATTCGGTCTACGCAGTCGATCAAGTGCACAACAAGGAATTAATAAGGATTCTATATTAGATTCTACCTTCGATTAAGGTTTAGATAAATATGCACATCCCTGTGTACAATCTTATAAAATATTAAGCAAATCAGTTTAGTTAAATAAAGCTTTAAAATCCATGCCAGAAATATTTTTTCTTCAGGAATAAGAGAGGTATCATCCCGAAGCACCGTTGTTCAGGCTAAATTGAAATGAAGGAAGAAAAAATTAATTCATACCCCTTTCTATATTTTTCTGAAAATTCATAGAAAGAAGCACAATTTAAGATTTAGAATCTACTAAACACAGCAGAGAGAGCGGCAGCATAGACTAAGTGGCTCTTTGGAACGAGTGTGCCACTATGTGGCTTTAATTCTTCTGAAACTGGAAAGCTCAATATTAGATTATTCAAGGCTAGATATTGAAATCAATAAACACACATCTGTGTTCTGTTTTTGTTGCAAAAAAATACAAAATATCACATTTCTGTGGATAGGAGCTTAAAACCTTTACTCCATGGTTTTCAGATAACGCTTAATTAGAAGGTGTGATTGTAATTTAGGTCTTTGTACTATTTGGAGATGTATCCCCCTTTCGTTGAAATCAGGCAATTTTTCTCAAGTTCTTAACTTTTGAACGAAATGAATTTTTTATATTTGGAATCAGCATAAAAAGCCAATTTTTTTATCTATGTATTGTTATGAAAGTCCTATTTTCTAGAGTTTCGGTATCTATTGGACTAGGTCATTCCTTGCTCCTAGTTCATTACCGCGAACTATTTGAACAAGGAATAGAACACACACATGTACAATGTACAATGACGAGAGCCGTATTTAAAATTTCTAGTTGAAGATATGTTAGTTGAAAAAGTGAAATTTAAATTTGGTAAGTTGCAAAAGGTGAGTAATATACTGACAAGTTCTAATGATGGTGAATCACCAACCATAAAAACTTGCCCTAAAATTCAAACCCCTTTCGGCTTAAAAAAAATCTTGTCTGGGTTCTAAGAAAATCGCCAAGAATTAACTACATCTAATTAACCATTCTTATCATCAGCATTTTTGATGGTTCTGCTTTAGTTGCCGTTTGATTGTTAAATGAAAACTGAGGCAATTAAAATATAGATGGCAATTTTGTTTACGGTTAAATTCCAAAATTTATCAAGATCTTGGATTATGGATCAGGATTATTTTAGAATCTTGAATATACAGCCCTCCCGTGCCCATTGGTTATCTAACTGATGCCTTACTTTCATCAGAGGCTTGTCTTCTTTCTGCAAAATCATCAAACTGTATTGTTCTAAAGCCTTCTGCTTTTCTTGGCCTGGCAGTGGTAAAATTAACTAGGCCCATAAAGAGGAAGCACATAACCTGAAAAGGAGTAATTTGATTATGTAACACATTATTTTCAACATCCAAGTTGTGTTTGAAATTACACAATATGTTACACATTCAGACAAAAATTAACCGCAAAGTAAATGTAATTAATTATGTGACGGTTGTGAACAGGTTTGTTAATTGAATACAGTTTATATACATCATACAAATATAATCTTCTCAATTATGGGTGTATAGCTTCCGTTTTCTAAGACAGTCAGTGATTATCAATTTAACTAAATCTGAAGGTCCAGTAGGGTACCAACACCACCTTGAATAACGGGTTGCAGCAAGAGACTTAACTTTGTAAGCTAACCATTTGTTTATTCCCTTCCCGTTTTTTGGTCTTCACATTTGTTTAGAACCAAGTCATTTCTATTTTACTAAAAATACTATTGCCTGGTAACGCATTTGATGTAATTAAATTTATTAACATTATTCTTATTCAATCATATTCCAAAAGATTTTGAGGACATTGATCCCTGATAAACATTCCCTTCTAGTATTGTTGCGCATTTAGTATAGTGTTTCCTGGTGTGGCATGGCAATATTTTGGTGATTCAAAGGACATTTATATGCCTAAAGGACAAAAGTCGGTTGGGAGCCACTCAGCTACAGTCTAATTTTAATATATCATCAAATTAAAAAAAAAGAACTTTTTTCAACTGAAACTAAGGAGCAACATTAAAATTTAAAACGAACAGGAATTATTACGTATATGAGAGGGTTTGCTCCTCCTCAACTCCTCGCTCTTTACGCTAATGTTTTTTGGTACTGTTAAAAACAGTTTTTTATTGTTCTAATTAAACGAAAATAGTGTTTCAGGAGTCGTTGTTAAGCAATTGGGACACAATTCAAACTTTAGCTCAAAGAGAGAGATGTTGAGGAGGAGTGGCCCCCTTATATACGAAATAATTTCTGTTCGTTTTAAGTTTTAATGTTACTCCTTACTTTCAGTTGAAACCACTTTTTTTTCTGATCGTTTTTTAAATAATTCCAGGAAATCAGACTACACATTCACGGAAAAATCCCTCCTCCTTCATGGATTTATTCTCAAAACAATTCAATCTTGGTGGAAATTTACCCCGGACAATTGCCCTTAATATCTTTACGCGTAAAATTGAGTCAGCAAAGGGAAAGCAAGATATAAGACTAATATTGTATAGGAATTCTAGCAAATTCCCACAGTGTAAAATTTCCCCTGAAAAATTCACCCATGGAAACTTTCCTTCCAATGAAAAACTATCCCCATGGAAAATCCCACCAGCAGAAAATTTCTTTACCCAAAAATGCATGCATACTTCCCAATAACATATACTATACGTCAACAATGGGCAAATTTTGTAACTTAAAGACCTTTTACTAGGGTCTCTGGGGGGTCCTGATATCTCCAAATGCATAGTTATTCAGCCTTTCAACTATGCTGAACAAAATGGTTATCTAAAAAAATTTTTTGAACGATTTTGATAAAAAAGGGTGTGGGAGGGGGCCTAGCTGCTCTCCCATTTTTTTGTCACTTAAAAAGGGCTCTAGAACTTTTAATTTCCTTTCAAAATAACTCTTTTTCCTATATTATAGGACCACTGGATCGATACGATCAACCCTGTTTAAAAAAAAAAAAAAAAAAAAAGAAATAAACACGCATCCGTGATCTTTCTTCTGTCAAAAAAATACAAAATTCTACATTTTTGCAGATAGGAGCTTGAAACCTCTTCAGTAGGGTTCTGTTATATGCTAAATCTGACGGTATGACTTTCACTATGATTCTCTGACTTTTAAGGTGTGTTTCCCCCTTTTTTCGAAAATCATGTGAATTTTCTCAGGCTTTATAACTTTTGATGGGTAACACTAAACGTAATGAAACTTAAATATTTAAAATCAGCATAAAAAGCTAATTTCTTTGATTTTTCTATTGGCATAAAAATTCCTTTTTTTAGAGTTTCGGTTACTATTGAGCCGGGTCGTTCCTTTATACAGTTCGTCATCACGAACTGTTTGATAAATATGAAGTTTGAACAGTTTAATAAATATGAATAGTTTGATAACTATTTGAATAATCCTACTGATTTCATAATTTCAGAGCTAAAGTGCAGACCCTTTAAGCTCTATCCAAAGAAATAAAAAATTTGTACATTTTTCAAGAAGGAGAATCGAGGATGTGGCAATTTGTTGGTGAAAACTACTATTTTGGTTAAAATAGGAAGAGTAAAATGCTATTGAATAAAATTCCTGCGTCTGCACGAAATAAAGGGTAAATATAAACGTTTGGCTCGACAAAACTACGTACAGTGCTGAATAAGCGAGCATGAATAACTGCACTAGTATTCATTCAATACCTGAAAAACTCTCAAAATAAGCCTTTAATATGGATGCTGTGGGGTGATAATTCCCCTCAAATTACAAAAAATACTTTTTTCTTTGTAAACAAAAATTTGCATTCATCATATTATTTTAAAAGGGGGGAAGGATTGAGGGATCATAATTGCCGTAAGAAAACTTTACAGGGGGGCTGAAGTATGTGCTACCGGAAATTTTTATTTTTACAAAGAATTAAATGGTAATTTTTTTTTCATTTTCCTATTTACATTAATTATTACTTTCTTCTATTATCCTGAAAGCGAGGGGGGAGCCGAGCCCCTGCTGGAATACTTGAGAAATATCCTTATAAAAAAATCAAACTCTAAGTAAAGAGCGACACTTATAGGTAGAAATCGAAACTAAAATGTAAAAACGAAAACTTGATTCCCATTTGTGTAACAAGCAAATGTCCTATTTGTGCTAATTCAAAACATACATAATTGATTTAGTTGATCTTCAAAAACTAACAGAAAACAAAGTCGATCAACTCTGGTAATAAAAAAAAACGGTTAAACTCCCCCAAAAAGGGCTGTGATTTTCATGAGAAACGTAAAATGAAAATCAACGAATGTATATTTCTCGAATGTGCCATCTACAAAATCTCCCGTTTCTATATTTTCAAAGAAGGTTGGTTACGCCTGCATGTCTTGTTTTTCCGGGATTAACGTTATTAAATCAGTTTTATAAAATTTGAACAATAATTTTGATTCGAGTGGGCATTCTCATAAATTATAATTTATAGATCTCATCCTCCTTTTCATCCATAGAATTCATTGCTCTAAATAAATTGCCGCACTCCATCCTTTTGGCACGTGCGACAGCAATTTTTGACCCGAACATGACAAAATGCTATCGAGCAAAAACTTTTAGAACTATTACTGGATATATTTTTCGCATTTTGAAGGCCTTACTGCTCTTATGCATACCATTTTCTCTAAATATATTTGTATTCTATGACAAATCAACTCTTGGTACATACCGTTTATCTAATAAAAATAACCGGCTAAAGAGTAGCAATAAGTTTTGTGTAGTTATTTAGATGTTGGCCAATGCATTTTTTTATAGCTGGAGGTAAAGGGGCTTTAAAAACCCTTTCTATGCCCATATTTTCAAATATTTTATGACTTGGCTGAATTAAATTAATGCTCAGAGAATTATAGATTCAACTTGTGAGATCCTTGCATTAGGGGTTGATGCATTAGGGGTTGATGATCCTTGCAGTAGGAGTTAGAGGTTATGAGGTCCTTGCATTTTTGGGTTGATCTGCGATGAGTCCTGTAACATGGGTGTTGATGGAGGTGAAAGATCTTCTTTCAGCGCAGAAATAATTCTTTATTTTTGAAGTTTATACTATATTTCAAAAATTTGTTACATTAAGCTACTTTTGGCGAAGCGCTGTACTGCAAAAATTCAAATTTGATGAAAAGTGTTCGTTTCGTTTTTGTTATTTTAGGGGGGGGGGGAGGTTAGCAGTTGTTGTAGCCTTTGACATAGCAATAATAAATTTGGGCATGGGACTAGAAAAAATAATGCAATTTCAAAACAAATTTGCAACAAAATGTAAACAACATTGCAAACAAAATTCAATTTCACATTTCAAACAAGACTAAAGGGAAAAAGACTATTTTGGTGCTTTAAAAAGATTTTTACTCTATTTCAAGGGCCTTGATGGTTTGAGCCTTCGTTTTTAGGAAATTGAAGCAAATTGTCAATTTTAAATAATTGTAAAATTAAGGAAGGGCAACATCCTCCATAAAGAGAATAATAACAATCCCCTTGGAGTTTTAATTCCACTCAGTAATTTCATTGGTAGAAAAAATGTATTTTCTTTTTATTTAAGAAATTAAAGAACACTTACCATTGAAGCCAAAATCTTCATTTTAGAATTTTAACTTCTGTTTTTCACCACTGCACAAATTCAATCTGATATCTTATCGCAAATTTTCAGTCCTTATATTGGCTAATGATAACCTTTACAAAATATTCAATGAAGGACTTTAAAAACAACTATAGCTTAATCTTAAATCAAAACAATTTCATTTTCTCTAATAATTGTGGTTAAGGCAATTGCAGCAAAAAGCAAATACCAACCAAAATTGATAGTATAACGGAAATTTCATATATAAGTTTTGAAAAAAAAACCTCCAGTGACAAAAATTCTTATTTAATTATGAATCAGGAATACCATCATGCATCTTTTTTGCTCTTTATTTGCAAATGAATGTGATGTCTTTCCCAAAATTTGCTTGTGAAAACAAATTCTAATGATTTTTAAAGAAAAAATTGATGTCGACCGAAAAATGAAGTATATTGAAACAAAAAGGGACCATTGGAGTCATTATTGTCCAAATAATTCCCATAAGCGGTTAATCCCCCATTTTAAAAACCAGAAGAAAACAATTGTAAATTAGTCTGTGCATCATTGTTGTTTTGTTAATATACGCCACTAGTGGGGCACTAGAACATAGTCGAGATCCATTTAAGTGCTCTTTCGGAAACTACTGTATACAAGCTCCCTAATTAAATATATTTGTGTTTGTAATGCCATAGTAAGGTGTCACAGGCCATCAAAGGGTTAAAAAGTTTATTTAGATGTGATTCAGGAATACTAAGTACTATCTATTCCTATCTTGACCGCGAGACTTATTTACGGACTGCAAGGGTTAGAACAGAACAAAAACTGTATCATGAGAATTACCGCAGATGATTATCTTTAAACGGAGGTTTACAATCCCTCGGTCCTTTTAAAATACGACCATCTTGTGCATGAAGTCATTTTTAAATGTGACATATAAAAATCACTCTCCTGGTGATGAATTCTAATATTTTTGGTGCCAGAGCCCTAGACTAGTTGTAATTGTAGATGGCACAATCTTTATTTGATTTCGTAATTTAATTTTCAGGTTTCACCCGAAAATGTAGTGTCATCCATCTTTTTTATTTTATAGTTGTAGCAGCAGCTATAACCTATTAAAAAACAAAAACCAACTATATGTAACCAAAGTTTAAAGACAAATTTTTCGAGTGATTATTTCATAAAAATTTACTCACAAATTCTATTTAGAGTCTTCGTTTTGGCAGAAAATTTAAACAGAAATCATAACCTTCAGTGCCAATTGTGGCATCTTCTTACTATCTTAAAGCAAAAAAGAGAAATTTTATAAAAACAGACACAAAGAAAACAAATCTTTTGGTCACTGTGCATACAGTATCTGCCTCGTACTTAAATTATGGCTTACCAGAAAAGCTTCCTTCTGTATTTTAAAGCAAGTGACTAAGCCAGGTGAACGAAACTTTCTGGAATTTTCTCAAACATTAATTTCTTAAAATGTTTAGAATTTCTAAAATCAAGATCCAGTGACATAGATTCTTGTGTGTTATTATTTTTTACAATTAAATACTCGAATACTGCTTCTTTTGGACTGAGTTTAAAAAGAAACATCATACATTACCTTATCAAGTTGGCATGAAAGCTGGTACTTTACTTTCAGATGGAGTTTACTGGGGAGGCATTAAGGACTTCGCTTCGTGTTTGAGAAAATTGTCTACCACAAAAAAAAATTTAAACGATTCTTGTCCCAGATGTACTTTAGGAGTTGAAGATATGGCCAACGCTCTAGCCGGGTGCCAAAAGCTTTCTCTGTCCATTTTTTTTACAATAGACTTGAAATCCCAGGAATCAAACAGACAATTTTGAAAAGGGCAATTGTTCAAGTTTGTAGATATGCTAATGAAGCTATAAAAAAGGAGAAGATTTTAAGTTTCTGTTTTCATGTTGTTCCATTTCTGGTTAATAAAGGAGAGGTTTGCGGTTTTACCGTGATGCCATTTTTGAGGGGTTTCAGGCTCTTTCTAAAAATCCCTGCAGATTTGTTTTCAAGATGATATTTATTGCTAAGACTAAGGAAATCTAATAATTATAAGTCCTGAATCAGCTCTAATTGGCAATTTTTGTTGAATAGATTGTTTTTCTCAGCAACGTGTTCTGAAACTCATAGTTACTTTGGATTTTTACTTTTTGGGGCCCCATTAAGGGTCTTAAAATCGAATTTTAAACAGCCTAAAAGGGGGCCAATTGATGTGTTTACTCTCGTTGTAGCTAAATTATGTTGCAAACTACAAAATTTACCGAATTGACTTTCTATTGTTATGCTATTTAATGGGAATAGAGCCATGGAAAATTCTCAGTGCTGAAAAAAATTTCTGAATACAAGTATTGAACATTATTTGAATGTTTAAGGCTCCATTGACAATCAATATGTTACGCTTATTGTTCCTGGAAGACCTGAAAAAATACTGGAAGACCTTCAGTGGGTGGCTTTACTTCATTTATTCTGGAAAGTTTTACCACTGTAAATATTGCTAAGAACTCGCCGCAACGATTCTTAAGAGACCAACACGGTCACGCACGCTCCTCCTCTACCCTCGATTCAAAGCTTCCCTCTTCGTATCCTCCCAAAAAGTTTCAGTTTCGCTTCAGTCCTTCATTCAACCACCTTCCGCACCGTTCATGGACAGCCTTCTTTTCCTTTAGTCCTAGACGGTTTTCCAAAATAGTGGTCTTTGACAAATTGTTATCCTTCATTCTGAATGTATTATTGCTAACTCAGTTTGTGCTAAGGATTCTTCTTACATGTAAATTTTTGATTGTGTTTTGGTCACTTCCTATCTGTCTTTTTTTTCAATGACCTGGAAGTGGGGTAGGTGATGTTCAAAACTTAATTAGCAATGTTGATAAGTATAATAGAAACTAGCCTGGTAAATATTTCTGTAGGTAAAGAAGGAAAAAATATTTGGATTTTTCGCTTTTGGTGAGTTGTCAACCCATTTTCAACTGAAAATGGGCTACTATATACGGTGACAAGTTTTATTTCTTTTAAGTAATTGATCAGTTGATCAATTAATTAATTGATCAGTTGATCAATTAATTAATTGATCAGTTGAGGCAAATTTTTGGCACTGGATTGACTTAATTACTAGGCTATGGGATAACTTTTAGTACATTTTCAATGAAATGCTTCATTGTACAGCCGGATGCGGAATGGGGCAGACCAAATTACAGGGTAATGACTAGAGGTTGTCTCACCTTGTATATACAAAATCACTTTCTAATTACTATAAAAAATTAGCTTCAAGTAAAGGGCTTGATGAGTCCTTGATTATTGATATAAATTCTAAAGCGAAGATTTTATCATGCGTAATATGTTGCGATCTCCAATTGGATCTCTTCATTTCTTCAGACTTTTGACGATCTTTTAATACCATATGAGTTGCTCTGTGTGAGCTTATCAAAAAAAAAAATATGTAACCTGAGTTTATAAGATCTTGCTTCTTCTGTCACAAAGGATTCTCCATCAGCTTTGCTTGCAGCTGAAACTTTATTAACAGTATGTACACCAGCATTTGTAACAATAATTAGGTGTTTTTTATCCAAAATACTTTATTCTCTCTCAATTTGGTGCAGAATTTTGTACTAATGAGTGATCTGGTGGACAATTTTCCAGTCTTTTCTGTGTTCAGCTCTAACAAGAAGGAAACGAATCGGGATACCCCTACCTTAGTCTCAGCTGCTTTTAAATTTGCTGAAATTGAGTTAGCCATTCTCGTATGGCAATTACAAGAGACTTCACGGAACAATTTTGACAAGGATATGAGTTTTTATTCACAGTTCGAGTTGTTTTTATGAACCAGAGGGAAATTATTTACTTTATTTTTTTTTTGGTTTCAAGCTAAAAAAATTTACACCTTGAATCAGTGGTTAACAGAGGCTGAAAAAGAAAAATAGTCGTTTTAAACCTTACAAGTCAATAAAGTCAATGCAGCTGCTGCTCACCTTAAGTTTTCTAAAATATAAGTAGAGAGGACCCTAGTACTCCCATTGCTCACCCCTGCTGCCATCTAAAATTTAGTTCAACGCTGACAGTACATAATTTATGGTTTTTCTCACTGAGAATGAAAAAACAGGATTTTTCTCACATTTATGTATGTTTCTTGGATGGTTATGACTGTTGGTCAATTTATTTGTTGTTTTTCTTGGATGTCAACAGTTATTTACGTCTGTTTTATGTTTTTTTTTTTCAATTGATTACATAATATCTTCAACGAGTACAGCAATTTATGGATGTCTTATGGTTTTTCTCACTGAGAATGAAAAAACAGGATTTTTCTCACTTTTATGGATCCAGGAATGGGAAAAAGGAAGTACATACATCCTTCTAAACCAATTAGAGAGTCGGTTACATCTCCTTCTAAGCCAATCAGAGGGTCTCTTACATATGGTTTCCCCGTTACATCGCAATTCGCCCTTGAGATTTCATATATAACGGACCTGCATTGTGATTAAATTATCAGACAATTCTTTGACACTATGGGTACAACAATGAATATTATTGATGAGTTAGAAGCCTTGGCAACCTCAATTTATCATGTGAGTTCTGTTTTAGTACATTTTCATTTTTTATTTTCAAAATAAAATTATTTTCCTTGGTCACCCTCCAGTATATTCAGGTAAATCCCCCCTCCCTTCCACTCCAATACAAACTCCACTATGCTATCTTTATAGTCGTTAGAAGACTATAAAATATACTCTTTTTTACCGTGTAAACCCCAAACTGTTTACAACTTCAATTCTTTCATAGGAAATAATTCTCGTTTTTCGATAAATTCTTGCTTTCTGCATTGTGATCTAAAGTGACAACTGACTTCTGTCAGCTATTAATATAAAGTTTCCATTTAAGCCTTCGCCCTGTCTTTTATCGGTTCCACAAATATTTAAATATGGGTTAATTATCGCATCTTGTCAATGCTCATCCGGTATCTACGAAACCAGGGGATTAAGCTTTTTGTAGGTTTCACAGACAGAAATTTTTTTTCAGTCGAATTAGCGATAGGGTAAATCTTATAAATTGCAAGGGGAGCTGGTAACAGTTATGATAAATAGTTTCATATAGTATTTGTTTTTATTTTGAGTACTCAGTGTTTATATGGGTAGGAGTGGGTTTAGGGTTACAATGCCTCGCTTCTAGCAGCTTCGCTGCAAGGTGAAAATAAACAGTTTTTTTTTATTTATTTTCTAAATGACAAAAATAGAATTTCTATGCTTTTTGGGTTTTTATTTCTCACAAGTTGTGTATTTAATTTTTTCTCAACAAGGTAAAAATAGGAGCATTTCTCGTAAATTTTACTTTTTGCTTTGCATTTGGCTTAGGAGGAGGGGGCTTCTTAGAGATAAATGCTTTCTATACAAAATTATGGTTAGGGGGATGGGGATACTAATTTTTCTTCTGTAAAAAACGGGAAAATTATTTCAATACTAACTTTTTCTCTTCTTTAAGGCAAACTATGAAGAATGTATTGCGGCCCCTCCATCGAAGAGAGCAAGGGAGGATGATGCAGCCCCTGCGAAGGTGACAGTTAAGCAATATGGTCACTGGCCGAAACCCCCCAAACAAGTGTTGCCCGCCCAAGCCGCAGCCCAATCTGCGCTCGCTTGCCCATCCGCTCTCCATGGACCTTTAATAGCTGCCCCACCTATGCTAGGTCATGATGTTACCCTCCAGCATGCGATGCCAGGTCCATCCGGTACCCAAATACAGCCTGAATTTGCAAATGTAAGTTTAAATTTTATTTCTCGTTATTTTTTCAACCTGATAAAATATAATGTTCTCTCTTTGAATCATAACAGGTGCATGCATTCAGTCTGCTGAATTAGGTTAGCGAAGCCAAATAACAAGTGCATGCATTCAGTCAGCTGAATTAGGTTAACGAAGCCAAAAAAATGTACTATATCCCGCTCATAATAAGTAGCAAAATCCTTTGCGATATAAACTGCTTTATTAACGATTGGTTCACCTTGCCTCTACAAATATTATAAAAACAACTTTCTATTGGAATGATAATAATCCAATTTTTTAAAAATAGGGTGATTTAGACACATTAAAAATAAGCTATTTTTCATTTATAGGTTGTCCTGGTTCCATACTCGCCATCTCCCCCCTGCTCGTCAGTTGGAGAAGGAGACAACGCACCTATGGAGCTCTACAACAATGAAATGTCACAGCAGGGTACACTCGTTAATTCACTTGATTTTAATACTAACGATTTTTTAAGTGATTATTTTAATGTAGATAATAGCACAGTTGAGCAGGGGGACTTACCTTTGCTGAGTCCAAACACCTTGCAGCTTTTAGATGATTTTACCCGGGAATTAACAGGGAACCCTCCAGAAGCCCCTGATAACTTACTTCCACTTCAATCGAATGAAGTGGCTTCCCAGAGCCCAAATATTGAACAATGTGGGGGAGGGGGTGTTGATAATATACACGCGGGGAAGGAGGGGGGTAATATCCAATTTACGACTTTTCCCGAATTTCAGCTATCAAACACAATATTAAATACAATAGTTGTCTACACTGCAACTTTTGGAGATCCTTTTAAGTCACTTTTGTGTGGTAATTTTGTTGTTGACCCCGTTGAAATTGTGCAAGAATACGTGGATAGAGTTCAAGCACTTCTAGAGAGCCAAATTCAGATTTAGGGTGGTAGGGATTCAATTAAGGTTTCTATTGTTTTAAAGGTATTCTATTTAAATGATAGAAAAAGTAACGTTTACCATCATTATGCACTTACCGAGATGCGTGTGATCTATCCAAATTTAGAAAATTTTGAGGGTGCTTTTTCCGAGTGGGTAGGTCATATTATTACGCATCTTGAGAACTTTAATGAAATTGGGAGCGGCTCTGTAGTTCTATATGTTGTAAATTTAAGTGTGAATATTTGTAAATTTAAGAAAGATTTTATTTTAAGAGGGGAGGACAGGGTATGATAGGGATACAGTTTTAAATTATAATCCAGATTTAGTAGCTTGTCGTGGTGTCCAACGAATTTGTTTTGGAACAGGTCAAAAATGTTTCAAGTATGCTTACCTAATATCAGTATTCGAGCCTCTAGCACGTGACGCTACCAAGACGAATTTAGATCACTGGGCTGTACATGGGAAGGAGGGGTCCAATTTCCCCATTGTAGATTTCACTTGTTTAATGGGAAAATAGCCAGTAACGCTTAGGTCCATTGATATTTTTGAAAAGGGCCAATGCCCATTTAAATATCGGCGTTACTGTGGTTCAGTATGAAACTGCATTTGAAGATGGGGTTCGTTCTAAAAAGAACGGGGTGGTGTTCCCCGTAAGAGGTTAGTCGATTGAATTGGTCAAACACTGGGTTTGGTTGTTGTATACACCACTATCTAGTGACTTTGCCAATTCAATTGGCCATTTCAATCTAATTACAGACATCCGTAGAGTTCTGGGGGGGGGGGTCAGAAAAGGGAGGTATGTTTTTACTGTCCGACATGCCTGTCTCGATTTTTGACAGAATTAAATCTGTAAAGTCATACGAAGCATTGTAGACGGCATGGCTATCAGACAGTGCAAGCAGTTCCAGAGAATAGGGCTATCTTATTCTTCAAAAATTGTCAAAACACCCTCCTCCAGAGCAACAAAATCTCATTGGATTGTGAGGCTAAGCTGGTGGAAGTGAACGATCCTCGATTTGCAAACCGAATCAAAGAACATCAAGCTATTGCAGTGTCCTATGCCCACGCCCAAAGAGACAGTTCTAACACCATTTAGTTGTTAGAAATAGTAGAAACATTGGATGAGGGAGAGTGCATGATTAAGGCACTGACTAAATTAATTGGCACCGCGAATGGCGCTATTTCTCGTTTGAGAAACACGCATTATCCTATGGTCTTGTCTGCAGAGGATCGTCTCGCGATTAAAAATAAAAAAATATGCTGGGTTTGTAAGGGGGAGTTTGAAGAGGGAGTAAGGGGAAAGGGACTAGAGGGAAAAGAGGGGGAAGGGGAAAGTCAGAGACCATAATCACTTGTGGCAGGAAATATCCTCTGGGGGTAGTAATTTTAGAGGAGTTGTGCATCGATCGTGTAACTTAAACGTTAGCCAACAGTATGGTTTTCCAATTTTTATCCACAATGCAAATTATGATTTAAAATTTATTTTACCGGCACTGGCACGTATGCACAGGGAGGGAGGGGGAGTAGATAGTCCATGGGTAAATAATTCATTTATCTATAACATCATTCCCAAATCGGCCAAGAAGTTGGTGCTTCTCGAGCTGAAATGGAAGGTAGTAAATAATGGGCATACGTGTTGGAATAAAATCAGGTTTTTATATTCCTTTAGTTTTTTTCCCAAGGCATTGAGTCAATTGATTCAAGTGCATAAAAGTGATAATTTTAATAGTTTTCCTTTGCTTAAACAACACTTTGTGAAATGTATGACCTATTGACCTGTAAAGGTGTATACGCATACGACTATAACTGTTCTGGCGCTCGCTTAAGCGAGGTGAAACTACCTCCAATTGAAGCTTTCTATAATTCACTCACCAACAGTGAATGCACAGCTGAGGACTATGAGTTTGCCAAGAAGGTGTGGTCTAAGGGGAACTGTAAAAATGGGTGGGATTATTGTAAACTGTACTTGACCAGTGACGTTTTAACTCTGTTAGATATAGTCTGTAAGAACACAGACCAAATCTATTCAGAGTTCGGGCTAGATATAGTTTATAATTTTTCTACGCCACATTTGGTAATGGACTTGATTTTAAAAATTAATAGGGAGGAAATAGGCTTAATCACTGATTTAGATCAACACCTTTTTGTAGAGCGTTCAATGAGGGGAGGGTATTTTTTTCATGGGGATCGCGTCTTGTCAACACATCCAAGCGAACAAAACAGCACCGGTGCAAAGTCAAATGCAGTGTTCTTGGACATGAACTCATTGTACCCTTCGGCAATTTCTTACTAATATTGGCCGTATGGTAGCTATCAATTGCTTTAAAATCATTACATCTCCCCTAAAATTACTATCATCTAAGACAAAAGACTAAAAGTATAGTTCTTTGATATTGATGGGCATATTCCACTGACGCTTCACGATTCAGTCAGAGATTTTGCTTTTCCCTGTGTCAATCGACGAGTGAGCAGGGACTCACTGAGCCCCTACAATCGATCATTGGTTGAGGATATGGTGATGCACTGGACCCCCTCTAAGCAAAAACTAATTGCTGATTTGGACCCTAAGGAGAATATTGTTATTCATAATTTGCTTTTGCACTGCATTTTTACCAGTGCTTACAAGAACATCAAAATACATAGGGTCTTGTAGTTCAATCAGCAACGCTACTTAAAGAAGTTTCTCGACACTTTTGTTGATAAACGCTTTTAAGCAAACACCCGAGTACAGACGGAAATGAACAAATTCATTCTAAATTCAGCGTTTGGCAGAATGTGTGAAAGCATACGCAACAGATCTCGCAGCGATGTCGTGACTGACCCTCTAGAGTGTGCACGAATTATTGCCGACCCCAATTTTACATCGTTCACGAGCAGAGAGGCTGGCCTGGTCCTTCTACACAGGAAAAACCGAAAGGCGGTGATGAGCAAGAACATAGCACGAGATAGTTCAGTGATAGAAATTTCCAAAAAGCTCTGGCTGGCGTTTTTTTAAAAATTTTGAAATGTGCAATGTCCCCGGGAGGGGGAGGTTCGAGTTTAAGGTGGGACTACAGTTTCTCTGCTGTTAAATATAAAAAACGAGGCTGTATTGGGTGATTTAGAAAATGGGGAACACATCAGCTCGCGGATGGATTTCACCAACCGGAATCCGTCCCTCTGCCCCGAGTTGGCAAAACGTCAAGCCCCCAACCAACTACTAATGTTAAAATCAGAGATGGGGAGTGATTTGATATCCAGGGGGGTGTTCCCGGGTCCTAAAGTCAATTGCGTAGAAACTCATAATGGGGATGTAAAGCAGGCGTGTAAAGGGGTTCCTAAACAGTTTTTAAAGAGCAATTTTAACATGAGCGTGTACAGAGACCTTGTAAAAAGTATCTTAGTGCCGAGACCAAAAGTGCTTGCAATTCGCTCTCTACAGTATAAAAATTATACTGTAAGAGTGGAAAAGAATGCAATGTCATGTATATCTGACAAAGTCTATGTGCTCGAGAATGGTGTAAGTGTACTGCCACTTGGCCACTACCTTATTTCAGACCGGGTTGAATGCATAGACTATCGCAATCAACTTGGTCTGGATAAATTAACCTAGCCACTAACCCTAACCCAACCACTAACCACTAACCTTTCATAAATTAAATGCTCTAACCACTAACCCTAACCTTTCATAAATTAACTAACCCAATCTCACCTTAACCCAACCCAACCACCACTGACCCAACCTAACCTGCAGTGACGACGACTATTGTACTGTTTCACCCCCAGCGGCTCCTGGGGGGTGGGGGTGGGGCTGGCAGGGGGGTGGGGCAGCTTGTGGCCAGCCCCACGGCCCCAGAGGGGGGGGTCCCATTTTAAATTCATAAGGTTCAACTGTGCTATTTTTTTTTTAAGTTTATGTTCCAAGTGTTTTTTTTTCATGTGTTGTACAAATAGTGTGTGTGTTTGTTTGTATAAATATTCATGCTGGACAAAAAGTATTTTTAAGACAATAAGTGTTGTTGTTGTTGTTGCTGTTGTTTTTGTTGTTGTTCTTAATGAACAAAAGTGTTTTTATAATAAATGTTGTACATAAAGTGACATTTTTATGCTGTTCATGTTTGAACAAGTGTCTCCATTTTTATGTTGTTCATGTTTGAACAGAAGTGTTTTTTTTTGTTGTTTTTTTTGTTCTTGTTGAACAAGTGTCATTCTTATGTTGTTGTTGTTCATGTTGAACAAATAGAGTTTTCATGCTGAATAAATGACCATGAAATATTGTTTTTGTTGTTCTTGTTAACGACGTACTAGATAGATCTATTGGAAAATTATTACTAATACTACTTATTCACTGGACACATATGATTTACAGTTAGTTGTAGTCCGACTGTTGTCAACAACAGCAGCAGCAGCATGTATCAATTTAAAACACCCTTCAGATCGTTTCTGTGTGGTCCATCAATGTCAGGGGAAACCACACTTTTAGCTAAAATAATTCAAAATTGTCAGAAAATGTTTTTGGAAAAACCAAAGAAAATTTATTATTGCTATAGTATTTGGCAGGAGCCCTACGATCAAATAAAAGCCATTGCCACAACCATACCAAATCAATTCATACGGGGACTTGATGTTTTCAATAGTATTGAACCAAACTCGTGGCTGATTATTGATGATTTGGCTGAATCCATTGAACAGTTCTCACAGGAAATGCTACAGCTGTTCACCGTTCGCTCCCACCATGAACAGATTTCCATAACCCTAGTTCTACACAATCTGTTTCATCAGAACAAATGTATGTGAACCCTTGCTTTGAATTGCACCATCTATATTATCTATCGAGTTTTTCGTGATTCTAGCTCGCTAATAACTCTCAATAAACAGATATACCCCGGCGCCCCTTAATTTCTGCTGTCAGCGTACACTCAGGCGACTAATATACCTTACGGTTACATTTTGCTGGATCTTAATCAGAGCACGCCCGAGGATCTACGTGTAGTCACCGCCATTTTCAACAAAGAAATCACAGTATATCTTCAGGTGAACAGTAGAAAAGGCTATTAGTTGACATTATGACACTGAAGAAACTACACGAACAACGGCATTTATTTTCCGTTTTAGGCATTTCAAAACCTCCTCTCAGGAAGGCTATACTCAAACATGGTGTTGACAATGATTTCATTAATCTAATATTTGAACTTTGTTTAAATTTAACCGAGGGCAATGTTCAACTGCCAGAAGGTGTTAGACAACAGACAAAGCAACATCGTTCCACTGTACGCGCCTTGGCTTGTAAAAAAACGGAAAAAATTTTAAAAGAAAACGTCTCCTTCAAGCGGGCGGTAGCTTTTTCACACTTTTACTGCCAATAATTGCAGGACTTGTAAACAGTTTTCTCTAGAGAATGGCTAAACCCTATAAATTGACACCATTTGAACTTGTACTCTCGCCCGTCGAACATTTTGAAGACAATCTAAGCAAATTCATTAATGATCAGAACATTGCCGATGGCAAAAAACTGCTTTTACTTCAAGATGCATTGCGACGTGTGGAAAAGCATAAACCATGTCTTTAGAGACCCGCCACTGTCACCGATCTCTCCAAACAGGAAACATCTCCTCAAGAATTTGCAGCAGCAGTGCATTCAAAGGAGAAGGAATTGAACTCGATTGTATTAAAAATTGCAAAGCTACTGCCACTGACCTATCGAGAACAAGGTAAAAGAGTATTATCATACCTCATGTTGGAAACTGATGAACATCAAGTTCAAGTCGACAGCACAGGGAAACGAATTATAATTCAGGGAAAATGTTATAATCTAGTTGATTTAATTTGTGATATGGTGACGAATCGCAAAGAACTTTTATCATTTGACAATAATCTATACACCTTTCTAAGAGTATCAAACTTTCCCAAAAGTCTTATTGGCAATAGGCAAATTCTAAAGAAAAAAAGAGAATATAGTCCTCCAACAACACCAGCACCAACAGCATTTAAAAAAGAAGAAGATTCAATATTTGAAAATACTAGCAGAAGCAGCAGCAGCAATGATTTTATAACACCTGTGGCTGCTAGTCAAAAGCAAAGACGAATTGATTCACCCTCCAGTGTGCAAAAGGGGAGTGGACATTACACTACGTGTTTGCTATCAAAATGGATGAAGTTCTGAAACATGTCTATGAAAATATTGGTGAAGCAGGAAGTTTAAGTTCTCCAAAAACGCTTTCTATAGTTGTCTCTGGCAGCACATTATAGAAGTCAAAAGAGTATATACAGAATGAACCGACTTACACATTGCATCGGAGTCATAGGCTTCGTGGCAAACAATATCGACAAACTAAAGCCTTTTTCCCTCTGCATACAATGCAAACGGATCTTTTAACTTTAGACGCAATTCAACGGCGTCACAATGCACCCTACAAATATATTTTGGTGGCAATCAGTGTCTTTAGTCGCTATGCCTATGCCATTCCATTACGGTCAAAGAGAGGTGTTGAAGTTGCTCGGGCCATTGAAAGTATTCTTGAACAGGATTGCTAAAGAAAAATTTAATCGGATCGTGGTAGTGAATTTGTTAATCCCCATGTGCAAAAGGTTCTATTGAAATATAATACAGTACTTTATCATAGTCACAGCCGGATAAAGGCTGCATTGGCTGAACGGTTAATAATAACGATTCATCTATTAATTTCAAGATATTGTACACTGAAAAATACATCTGCTTTTATTTATGATTTAGATAAAATCATGCGAAAATACAACCATCGACCTCATCGATCTCTGTCCAGCTCAAGCCCTCGGGAAGTTCATTACAGTGAAAATACATTTGATGCTTTTCTAAAGCAATACTCCAATGGTGAAAAAGAAAAAAAAAATGTGAAGAAGAAATTCAATGTTGGTGATACTGTTCGAATTAATAGAACCACCAATATTTTTGAAAAGGGGAATTATTTATGAAGCACCGAACTTTTTAAAGTGTCCAAAATCCTGGACACCGAATCCACGACATATCGACTGCGAGACACTAAAGATGATGAGATTCTCGGCGGTTTTTATGAATATGAACTGCAAAAAGTTAGAAACACTAGTGAAATTTATCAAATTGAAAAGATATTAAAGAGTCATACTCAGAGGGGCAAGAGACAGTTTCTTGTTCGCTGGCTAGGATACAACTCAGATTTTGATTCTTGGGTCAGTGCTGAAGACATTAACAATGCCCAATGATTTCTATGTGACTTTCATGTCCAATATTTCTGATCCTCTCTACAATGACCTGAATAGAACAAGTGATTTTTGGCCGAAACTCTCCCCCACCATCAAATTCGACGGAAAGTATGAAGTGACTCTTGTCGACTTCATTCTCAAAAATACCTACGACATCCTGAGAAAGGATCGTAAATATGAAATAAAAATTAGACCCTATGATTGGCCGCCACCACCCTCGGGTGATCAAGAACAAATTCAAAAGATCAATTGGATGGATTATCCATATATTGAATTACCCTACGAAGAACTCACCTGTATGAATGATTTATGTCGTTCTATTAATAAAAGAATTTCCGCTCGTAAAAAAGGAGCTTTTCATTTCAACTATTCACAGGAGGAGGGCAAGATCTACATTAGTTCACCAATTGCCAATGAAAAGGTTATTCTCAATGATAACCTAAAGGATGTTCTTGGCTTTAAGCTCAATATAATCAACGGTCAAAGTGCCGGAAACACTAATTTCATTTTTGCTGACTACCCGCCTGCCTTCTCCACGGACACTTGTATATTTCTCTACGCCTCATTTGTGGAAACATCTCGGGTTGGTAATTCAAATGTTCCCCTCCTACGAGCTCTTGAATGAAAAACCAATCGAGAACATCATCACCACTACAATATAAAGCATCTTCAATATATTCCCGTAAACACTTCCTATTTGGAACTCTGTCAGTTAACACTAAGAACTGAAGTAGGTGATCCCATAGCAATTTCAAAAGGTTTGGCTGTGATTATATGCCATTTTCGGCCCATCGTTCAACAACAACAAGATTTCTAATAGGAAAGTGGTATTCACTTGTCCTGATATTGACTGCTAGGTTAATACGCTTGGCCCAAGACAACAGGGCAATGGAATGGACTATTACAAAGGGCGTACTACAATGTCTGGCTATGGTCTTGGCAGCTGGTTTGCTAAGCTGTTTCGCTCTTCGTTACCACTGGCTAGAAAATATCTTTGACCGGCTGTGACAGATTTTGTATCCTCTACACTATACGATTGGGGCTCTGGCAAGGATTTAAAAAAAAGTGCCAAGGAAAATCTTAGGTCCAGTGTGCAAACCCTTGGTAAGAAATTAAAACAAAATGGTAAAGGTTTAAAAAGGTAGAGAAACAGTGCATCATTCATCAGTCTCTACTCAGGTCGGACACGAAAGACATCACCCCTGTCAAAGAAAAGAAGGAAAAAGCCGACACGTACTGTAAGCACTAGTAGAAGAAGAAGACCCAGGAAGAGAATTGTTAGATCGAAACTAGATTTCTTTTCCTAAGATGTCCTTCCTACCGCATAAGGATTCTCAACCTTCAGTCACCGCCTCATTGAATCTATTCAATGCAGAAAATGTTGATGTGAGTGTCAAGCATGGATACTATGAACAATTTCATCCTCAACAACCCCTCACCGATAATATTCACTTTCAAATTTATTCTAATGAAGACTACTTTATGGACATGTTTTCGACATTTATAGAATTACAAATGAAAGTCCGGAAATCCGATAATACTATGACAATTCGGGGCGATGGAATAACCTTTCAAAATTGTATATTACATAATCTATTTAGTCAAATCAGTGTCTACATCAATGACAGACTGATGAGTACAAGCAACAATTTCTAAAGTTATACTAGCTATATGCAATTCATGCTGATGACACCCAAGTCATACAAGGAATTGAGAGGTACCTCCAATGGATATGAATATATTACTAATACTGATAGTACAGATGCACTTAAAAATGCTACAACTAGTGAATTACATCTAGTTGGGAAAATATATCATGAAATATTTAATATACCCCAATGGCTGCCACCCAATGTTAAAGTGGATATAAAACTGACGCTTGCACCATCCAATTTCAAATTGAGAAAAGAACTTGCTGCCAATCCTGATGTTAGTCTCTCCCTCACCTCGGCAATACTTCATGTACGCAAACAACAGGTCATGAGTTCTGTTGCTTTGGCAGTGGAAAAACTGAGAGCCAATAGAAATAATATTAAACTACTTGTTCCTCATACAATCACCAATCAAGTTCATATTGCAATGGGGTCACGCACCTTCACTGACTAATCCTTTATCAATGGTTAAATTCCGTCAAAACTCACTTTGGCATTTGTAAAAAGCGCTATTGCAATAGGATCGTGGACTGGATGCCCACATAAATTCGAGATGTTTGGACTTTCATCTCTTGTGTGCAAAGTAAACGGCATCCCACTCTACAATCTATCTTTTCATAAATCCTATAGAACATTGTATGAGTTTACCATGCAAACCGTAGATCATGATTCGCAACTATTTGAAAATAGTATAACCGAAGATATGTTTGCTAAAACGCAAGGTATCAATGTACTAGATTTTTCTGGCACACAGGATATAAGTATACTACGTACGGGGAGTGTGCGTTTAGAATGTACATTTTCCGACCCATTGGCTGAGGGTATTGTACTAATCTCACGAAATCTATATAATACCTATTGGGAAATCAATACCGAAGGCAGTGTTCTACTTGACTTGGCGCCAAGAGCACCAATCGAATAATCAATGTATTTAATATGGACCCCTTCATGTCACAGTACAAATCTTAATGTCTGCTCTTAAACTATCTGGAGAAAACTCAAAGCGCGAACAATACCTTAACTATTGTTAATAGCATTCTATCAACGTAATTGATGGGTCATTGGTTGTGCATCTTACAAACAATGAAGACGATTGATTTTTTTGATCCTCTTTGTCTACCCTATACATTTCACACACCCCATATAAGCAAATGTATTGAGAGCAGTGGGAAGAGTATTATTCAAAATCGAAAGAGAGTGCAGGATCTAAAGATTAAAAGCTGTGGCTTCCATGCACTACTATATTTTGTGTTCCGAAGTCGCGGCTATACTTACGAGCAGTACATTTATGTTGACAATCCACGTCTGAACGACTTTCTAGTGGAAAATATCCTCTCAGACCTATATAATATTGATTTCAGTGCCCTAAGAGTAAAGTGCTTAAAAAATGTTTGTAAATTTGTTTATTAATAAAATGCATATATACAACAAGGTCTTTAAATCTTCACTTTAGATTTCTTCATCGGTGTATAGGCAACTGTCGTGAACCACTAATGCCGGTAAATCATTTGGATTCACTGTATATTGATCTTGATTTACTGCAAAGTCAGGGTCACATTTTCTAAAGTACAATGAAACTTCAGTCTTGTCATATCTGTTTGTATAGTCAATGATACTATTTGTATTCATATTATGAAATTCACGAGTTTCAATCTGTCTATTTGAAGCAATATGGCATACAGTCTTTTCAAATGGTGAATCACATTCGGTAACTGCCAAATAAAAATCACTTGGCTTATAGTCATAATAGGCAGCGTTGTCACAACGATGATGTAGAAACCAAATTGTCTTGTTACCCCAACAGTTGAATCGTAGACCAGATTCCTCTTCCCAGAATAATTTAAATCCACGACGATACCAATCTCGTAGAAATAAACTAAAATCACGTTTGGGATTCTTTCCAATTCTAGCGGGGTAAGTATTCGCCCACTGATCATACTTATCACAGTGACACTTAGACCACAGATTTCCTCCAGGGTGAGAGTTACACAACTCTTCAAGACATGAATCACATCCTTTCATTTGTACTGCATATCCTATATATAATTTACAAGAATTACATAATTTACACTTTTCACTATAGTCATCAATAATTGTACAATTCTAACATTGAGTCCAACTGTCAAGAGTGTACATGCATAATGGACATGTATAGAACATTTTTTGGTTTCCGATGTCAACTCTCTCACAGCTAAAACAAAACTGATCGTTCCTGCCGACAGATAAATTCAAGGTGGAGGAATGGGGGAGGAGTAGCTCTGTGACGTCACCTCTTTCGAATGGTGGTGGGGAGCCATCTACAGTGAATGCATTGGCAATGTTTTCAAAAGTGTATCCACGATATGATTCTGCTTTGTTCCAATTAATACATCAATAAATTGAGTATAAGCATTTGAGTCACATCGGTAAAGCTTCATACAATAGTCCAATGAGGGAGAATTAGTTTTCATTATATTGTCAAGTGTTCCCCGAGAGATTATCCTGCGTTGAAGAGATAACTCAAGAAAATCGTCATCCAAAATCAAATGTTTTTCCATAAACACTAGATTCGATCTAATTCTATCTCTCTCAAATTTATTCATTTTTTCAATCCTTTCACTCTGACTGTTGAATATAGACTGACCATGAATCGTTAGCCCTAGCATTCTAACCTGACCCGAAAAGAAAGGGGACATTTTCGATTTCGAAACAATTTTATTGAATAATTACAACAACAATAATACTAAGCATGTACAATTAGCGATACAGTTTATTGTCTTCAATATGTTTCACTAATGCACTTAAAGCACATTGAAGTCTATTCACATGTGCTATATCTATTTTAGCAGCGAAACATAATTGATCCTCCATTTTAAATTTGCTCAAGGATATCACATATCTTGCAAATACTTCATCCCATTCCAGACAAAGTCGTGATCCTCTCGTGATTTCCACCCCAATATTTGGTGATCTTGTATTATTACCATCAACTCCACTATCAACTTCTAATAGGGTAAACATTCCACTCGTCATCATCATCAACACAAATAAATATCCAAATGAGTAAAGTCAAACTGTTCTTCTTCTCACTCCTATTAATTCTATTCAAGTACTAATAAAAACTACAGTAAAACTTAATTCCTTAATTTTTCGCCGAGTCTTTACAAATATTATTAACCCAGTCCTATTTGTGTATTAGAAATTGTAGTACTTTACTCTCTGATTGTCTTAAAAGGAGGCATTAATTTACTGTTTCATACTCCTGGGTCCATACAAGTGAGAAAAGTCCTGTTTTTTCATACTCAGTGACAAAAATCATAAAACATCCTCAAATTACTGTATTCGTCGGAGATATTGTGTAATAAATTGATAAAAACCATAAAACAGACATAAATTGCTGTTGACATCCAAGAAAAACAACAAATAAATTGACCAACACTCATAACCATCCAAGAAACATCCATAAAAGTGAGAAAAATCCTGTTTTTTCATTCTCAGTGACAAAAACCATAAATTATGTACTGTCAGCGTTACACTAAATTTTAGATGGCAGCAGGGGTGAGCAATGGGAGTACTAGGGTCCTCTCTACTAATGTATAGGAGTATCTATACTCATATAGTCTTCATACATCACTCAATCAATCAATCAATCAATTTATTCAATCAATAAACTCAACAAAATACACTTCAATATAAACTCCCCCGTAAGGCTCTATGGCCAGTAAAAAAACAGGGGAGAAACAAAAATGAAACAAATACAGAAAAAAAAAAACATTTTTCAACATCATACATTCACACCTTTAAGAGACTCGACACAAGAAAGAAAAAAAAAATCAATAAATAAAAAAAAATAATAAAATACAATGATCCACATAAAAATAAAGAAGCAAATAAAAAATAAAAAATCAAAAACTAAGCAGGGGACTAACAAGCAATCAATTTATTCCGCGTGGATCACCCTGTGATCAATCAATCAATCATTATATTCAGCCAATAAATTTACGACAAAAACACATCAATATAGAACCCCTCGTAAGGTTTTATGGCCAGGAAAAAAACAGGGAAAAACTTAAATGGCATTAAAAAAAAGAAAAATTCAATATAATGCATTGCAATTCAAACTTTCAAAGACGCAACGCACACACATAAAACAAAGAAGAGAAAAAACCGATAATTAAAAAACCCAAACAAAAAGCGATTTTACCCCCCCCCCACAAACAAAAAATGATGAGACCCCCCCCCCCCAAACAAAAAAAAAGATGTAGGACAATCCAATAAATTAAACCAAATTCTAAATATATATTTGAAACCAAACCACAAAAAATATTAGACAAACACAGTACCCCTCACAACAAATTTTTCCAACCCAGGATAGTATCACCCCCCCCCCCTCCCAAATAATATTAATAAAATTAACAGAAATATATTTAAACATGAAAAATCAAGACATTAAAAAATTTCTTAAGATTCTTTTGAAAGCACCAAACGAGTGAAATTCTTGAGCTAACTCAGGTAGGCTATTCCAAACGATATGACAGCGGTTAATGGATTAAAGTCAGACCTCACCGATGGAGTAAATAAAATATTAATATTCCTTTAATTGTGAAGATGATGCGAAGACCTATCAGTGACGAAAGAAGGAGTAGTTTGAAAGGCTGTGGGAACATCACCATGAATTTGATGAAAAGTGAAAGACGCACACGAAAGAATGTAGAGAGACTGCAAATCAAGTAATAGGCTAGTTGGGTTAGTTTTAGAACACTTTGTTCCCTGTTTCAGCTTTCTTGCCTTATCATATAACTTAGAAAGTGTTTTAAAAAATGAAGTGAAAGTTGACATTCATATTGTAGGGCAATTAGAGACGTAGGCCTGAACTAAGCAATGGAACACAATTTTTAAAACTGATACAGGAAAAATGTGTTTTAGCTTCCTCAAAATTCCAAGACTCCTTGAGATTTTCGTATCAATTAGTCCAATATGATGCTTGAATGAAAGGTTTTCATCGAGAAGAATACCGAGAAATCGGACATATTGATACTCAGGTCTACTGAGAGAGCCCATTGAAAGATGGACTTTCGTTACCATAGATCACGTTGTAGATATGCGGGAAAAAATTAAAAAACTATAATTGGTGCAGTTTTTGGCAAAGCAATTTGAATAAAAGAAACCAACAACTCTCTCAAAAAAGTTAGATAATTTGGGAAGTTTTTCAGACTCTGTTCCTACTACAGTACCCAAGGCCGTATCCAGGGGGGGGGGTTACCCGGTTTGAACCCCCCCACCCCGAAATTTTTGACCGAGTCGAAAAAAAGTCGAAAATTAGTAAAACCTAGGTAAAAATCAGTAAAAGTAGTCGAAAACTGAGTCAAAAACTAGTAACCCCCCCCCCCCGAAAAAAATCCTGGATCCGTCCTTGACAGTACTAATTTAACTGTCATCAGCGAAAGCAACGAAAGTGTCCACATCCTGCGAAAACGATGGATTTTTTTTTAGCATTGAAAGATTCAGGATTACATAGGCGACAACGAAATGTAGGTTTTTGATTCATAACCGCAACTATAAGGTCATTAATATAAACCAAAAAAAGAAACGGTCCAAGAACAGAACCTTGAGGAACACCAAACTCAACTTCAGACGAAAAGTGGGAAAGGGAATCTACGGAGATAGTTCTACCTGACAAATAGGAATCAAACCAAGCATGAGCCTGTCCTCTTACACCATTGTGTGATTGCTTATACAGCAGAATCTCATGATTTAAAGAGTCAAAATCCTTACGGACATCTAGAAATATAGCTGCAGGAATCAAAACAGAGTCAAGCACGGTGTGGAGAAAATTTAAAAGAGTTACACACGCATGCTCCGTAGAATGTTTAGCTCAGAAGTCAAACTGAAAATCATGAAAAAATCTTTTAGCCTCTAGAAAAGCAAGTAGACGGGAAAGCGGGAAAGCATATACACTCTCTATTCCTTATACCTCATAGTCTACACTCCTTATGCACTTTGATTATGAAGGGTCACCTTTCTATTTCAAGGAATGTTCAAGCTGTGGGAAGGATATTCAAAAAAAAATTGGCAAGAGGTTCCTCTTGCCAAAAGTGATTACACTTTTAAAAATTTGCTTCCATATTCTTGTATAATTCTACTTCTAAACCTTGTCCCCATATTCTTCCATACAATAAAAGGCTCAGAATATTCTGCTCCCCATTGCACACCCGCCAAGGAAATCGAATTTTTTTCTTCAATTATCTCTCGTATGACAAGACTTTCAGATTTGTCTTTCATATATTTTGTAAACAGAATTTTTCCCAGTTCCCTTCAGTATGCTCGAGTGAATAACTTCTATAAAAATAGAGTTTGTAGCAATAAAACTAAATAGCAACCATTATTTAAGTTTCTATATTTAGCTAATCTTTATAAAAGTGGTATATTTTCACAGTCTACTTACCTTTTCAGAAGTAATGAATTTTTTATAAATGCCATTTTGGCTTTTGAGCTAAGCACACATAGGCTATTCTTTAGAATTTTTTCAATTTCCGCCCTTAATTTTTATGGAGATCCTGACACTATATTTGTTGCCCTTGCTAACGTATAAAATTAGTTGTTTGGTTTGAAAGAGTAATTATATGGTTCAACGGTAACTTCCTGGCTCCAAATTTTACTGAGTCAAGCTTCTTGATTTTCTCTTGAATTTTCAGGCTTTCACTCAACAACTGAGAATCTTTTCTTAGAGAGCCCCACATTGAATTTTTTCAGTGAATTTTTTCACGTCCGACCCATGATCCACCAAAATACTACCATGCCACACCGCTGGTGCCTGTGGTGCCACCGGTGGTGCCTGCACTCCACATTGTGAATCATAGGCGTATTTCATTCAGTGCATTAGTCAGATTAGATTTCAGCACTCTGACTGTTTCAGATACTCTGCCTGATTCAGATAAAAGGGGTTACCCATTTGGTGACCTTAGAAAAATCTCATAAACTTTTTGGATTTCTATTCCCTTTTTTCAATGTCCCCATGGAGCGAAATAGCATAAAAAGATCTTCTGGCATCCAGTGTTTACTTTTAATTGCCATCTCCCCCCTTCCAAATTTTATTCCCGAATGTTAGACATATAATAACATAATTCACTTAAAATGTTTGCAAAGAAGTGAAAGGAAAAGAAACTTGTTTGGTTTAAATAATTTGGGCAAAAACATTTTAATGTAAAAAACTTATTACGTAATGAAGTTTAAACAATTATTACAGCATCAATTCTATAACAATTTGGATTATTATTTGTGACAAAGTAAATAATCAATTATTAGAGTGTATGTCGTAGATAATTTCGGAGACCACACTGCCTTTCCATGACGATAAATAAAAGTTCAAATAGGGATAAAATCCTTTTAATAGACAGTGATGATAGAAATTCACAAAAATACCAGATATTTCGGTCACATATACAGTGACCGTCATCAGTAGTAAAATCAGTTTTACTACTGATGACGGTCACTGTATATGTGACCGAAATATCTGGTATTTTTGTGAATTTCTATCATCACTGTCTATTAAAAGGATTTTATCCCTATTTGAACTTTTATTTATAGAGTGTATGTGTTAAAAGAATAGCTAATTCAGGCCTCTGGTGCTATAATCTATTTTAAAATAAAAAGGACATGGTTCTGAAAGCGAGTTTGAAAGGAATTTTTTGTGAAGATTAAAGATTGAGTTGCAAACATAAAAATTAGAAAACTAAATAACCGTCTAGACCCATTTTTGTCATTTTGTGTCATCTACGAGGTTTACATCTGGGGTTGTCAAACCCGCACCACCCTTTCTACACACTATTAGTCAGATGGGTATCTCTGTGGCAAGTTAAAATGCGTTTTTTGTGCTGTTTATTGTCCAAGGCATTTTCTTCTGCCTTGGTTCTTGCGGATAGTCAGTTCCTGGTATATGTAATTTCCCTTTTTAGTATGTGTGTTTCTTTTTTCTTTTCTTTTTCTTGCTCCCTGCATTCCTGGTAATCTAGCCTTGGGAGAGGGGGTAAATGATTTGTCTTATTTGGCCAAATTTATTTTTGAATAGGTCTACTATCTGTTGAAATTATAACTATTCGCAAATAGCCAAAAACTATTTGCAGTTTTTCTCATGAGGCTCTCCAGCCGAATTTTTTTTTAATTTCTATGGTAAAGAGCTACAGTTTGGTGTAAACTAGGCTCCAGCTTCTGCTGCAGCTTTTAAGTGAAAAAAAAAGACGGAAGCCACAACAAAGACAAACACAATTTCACAGAAATGAAAAAAAGCAGAACGATTTTGCACCATCTAAGATCGAAACTAAAAACTAGGGCGCTGGTGAGTGAAGCCTTAACATCCATCACCAGGAGAGTAGCCAATTTGATTTTAGAGTGTTGTATTTAAACAATTACTTCTAGCGAAAGAAAACTGTATTTATAAAATATGGGCGGGATGGAAATTTTCAAGATGGTAGATTGTAAGCCTCTGGCTAAGGGGTTTTCAACATTTCAAGCGTAATTAGTTGAATGGCATATTTTTCAATTTTATTGGCTGCCATTTTTGAGTGGTTTCAAGCTCGTTTTGAAAATTCACAAAACATATTTCTCATTATTAACTCTTAGCATTGAAACACAAATAACATTTGTTACTTTTGAATCGAGCTTACGTCTTTTGTTCATTGGGGGTTTATTTTTCAAAACACTTTATTCAACTTTAAATTACTGTAGGAGGATGGGGAGGTATCCTAGATTTGGAATCCTAAGCCCCAAGTTTAGGATATTACAAAAAAAGGATTATAATAATCAGCTTGTTATGCTTCTCATCCTTTCTCCTCAAGAACTGCCATCCCACCATATTTTATCCCCATTAGCGCTTTCATAAGGGATTATCAGGATTAATTTATTGCAATCATACGAATACAAGCATCAATTTTATATGAGCTTTTAAAAAGCTCTCTGTTGTGTTTTAGCTCCTCCATTTCGCAAGAAAAAAAAAAGATTAGTGATAAACAGACTAGAAGCTGATTTTCTTGAAAATTAGAAAATTGGGCACTGAAACCTCCATTTAAGCACTCGGATCCAGAACCAATTATGTAACAAATTACTATTAATCTGTTTTCACTATCACCTATTACTACTGTTTTTGCAATCAAAGCTCCTGAGACAACTTTATATAAAAGTTTGTCCCACTAGACTGTTTTTTTTTTTTTAAATAAGTTTTAAACTTAAGGTTACAACCAGCCGTGGTCTGCAATAAATTTTGATTCTAAATTACGCAGCAGCTTTCCGAAAAGGCCTTGATTAGCGATCATGTGATGGTTGCCACCAGCAAATATAAAGAATGAAACATTTCGAGAAAATATCATATTAAAACTGTAAACTGGTGAAAAATAGAAAACTTCAAACTGTAAAAATGAAGATTTTCGTCTCAATAGTAGGTGTTTATTCTTCTTTGTTATTTTTTTTTTTTTTTCAAATGAAAACAAGGAATGGCATTAAAATCTAGAAACCGAGATCATTCCACGCAGTGAGGTAACTGCCTGTCAGTTTCGAACTACTTGTATGAAAATTCAAATTTCTGACTTAATTTCTTAAAAGCAAGCTTTCATCCAGAGGAATTATTGGAACGAGACGAGAAATATTTTTAAAGCAATAAAAAATGTTAGCATATAGAACTTAGGGTCTCGAAACGAAAACACCCCTGACATATATAATTTATGTTTGTGCCAAGTTTTAATGTGGCTACTTACGTTTATTGAAAATATCTATATATTTTTTTTAAATTAATATCCATTTGTTTTTAACCTTAAACCCAAAGTTATAAATATGAGGTGGGCTACCACTCCTGAGAACCCACTCTTTAAATCAGAATACACATTCTCCAGAGCAATGCTTCTATTAAATAGGTTCAGCAGAAGATCAGTGGACCATAGGAATGGGAAACAAGGGGCAATACCTCCCTCCCTTGTAAGCAATCAAGAAGACATCATAAAATGGACACAAATATGGAAAAAATAAATATTCCTTTTTTAATTCTTAATAACAATAAAACTTTTCTTAGCAATTCCCCCCCCCCCAACCTTGCCTCTTCAGAACAACTCTGGAAGCACTATCTATCTCCTTTTTCTTAGTTAAGCAAATGAATTTGATCCTTTTTGGTAAGTAGAAAAAAAATATTCTTTCAATTAAAGGAAACTATCAGTCCACAGCACCCATATTAAAGGTTTAGTAGAAAGTATGAAAATGAAAGAAGCTTAAAGATTGGCTTATAAAATCCCCCCCTCTTCTATATCAAACTCCTTCTATATTCAACCGAAAGTTCACTGGAATTTAAAATTTTGCGAGGCTACAGGGACATCCCTCAACTGTACAAAACCCTTTGGCCCTGCTCAATAGAAAGTGATACACAAATATAGGCCTACACTAGCGTTGATAACTTTTCAAGCCTCAAATGAACCTACTTGCTTAAATAAAGCTTGAATACAAATATTTTGCGCTAAGCGTTTGTAGTGTTTCGACTGCCAGCATCCATAGCAGTGGCAATACTGTACTAAACTGAATTTTAGCGATTAAATGTGACTATTAGCTATCAAATGACATTGAACAGCTCTCTACGATATTCTTGTGAAGAAATAAAACAGAAAACGCACGACTTATCAGCGTTTCTAGTGTTACTAGCGTTGATAACTTTTCAAGCCTCATTTTGATACCGATAGATGCACCAAAAGAATCAGATTTTAATGTTGATTTCAAATATATAAGTTTCATCAAGTTTAGTCTTACACACCAAAAGTTACGTGCCTGAGAAAATTTGGCTGATTTTAGAAAAAAGGAAGAAAGACCCCCTAAAAGCTATAGAACCTTAATGAAAATCACACCATCATATTCAGCGTATCAGAGAACCCTACTGTAGAAGTTTCAAGAGCCTATCCACAAAAATGTGGAATTTTGCATTTTTTGCTAGAAGAATGATCACGGATAAGTGTTTATTTGTTTTTTTGTTTTTTTTTCCAGGGTTGATTGTATCGACCCATTTGTCCTAGAATATCGTGGGAAGGCTCAATGGAACTGAAATTAAAAGTTCTAGTGCCCTTTTTAAGTGACCAAAAAATGGAGGGCAACTAGGCCCCCTCCCACGCTCATTTTTTTCCAAAGTCTTTTCAATATGATAACTTTTCCAATATGATAACTATGTCTTTAAGAATGACTTAATCCCCCAAAATCCCCGGGGGAGGGCTGAAAGCTATGAACTTTACCCGATGTTAACATATAGTATTGGTTATTGGGAAGTATACAGACGTTTTCAGGGGGGATTTTTTTGGCAGGTGGGGGTGAATGGGTCGGGCGTTATATGGGAGGATCTTTCCATGAAGGAAGTTTTCACGGGGGAAGTGACATTGCTATGAAGGGGGCGCCAGATTTTCCAGCATTATTAATGAAAATGATCACAAATTAAAATAAACAACAATTTTTTCAACTGAAAGTAAGGAGCAACATCGAAACTTAAAATGAACAGAAAATATTACGTATATGATTGGGTTCACCCCCTATTCAATACCTCGCTCTTTAAGTCAAAGATTTTTTAGTACTTTCATAAGAGCTATTTATTCTAATTAACGGCCTTTGTGATTAAGGGGTCATTTTTAAAGAATTGGAACAAAATTCAAACTTTAGCGTAAAGAGCAAGGTATTGACTAGGAGGCGAACCTCCTAATTTACGTATTAAAAATCTATGAATACAGAAGTTCGTTACGTTAGTTAATTCGTAAGTTACGTATATTTATTACTAATAAAAAAGTTCGTAAATAAAATTAAACAAGTTTCGAGAAAGCCATTTAACCAAATAAAAGTAAAATATAAAAAAATTAATATACAAATTTTGTTTTAATTTTTCATGTACGGTGAACCAAAATCAAAACCTGCATTAATTCAAAAATGTTCAAAAATTAAATAAAAAAAAACAGGTTTTTTTTAACTGAAAGTAAGGAACGACGTTAAAATTTTAAAACGAACAGAAATTATTCCATATATAAAAGGGGCTGTCTCCTCCTCAACGCCTCGCTCTTGAGGCTAAAGTTTGACTTTCTCACAACTGTATTTTTTTTTAAACAATAAAAAACTTTAGCGTAAAGAGCGAGGCATTGAAGAGGAGACAGCCCCTTTTATATACGGAATAATTTCTTTTCGTTTTATGTTTTAACATTTTTCCTTAATTTCAGTTAAAAAAAAAAAAAAACCTTTTTTTTAATAGATTAAGAAAGATTACAGAGTGTAAAAATTTACAAAAGACCTACCATTGCATTACTGAAAAAAAAAATGACCGAGGATTTTCATTTTAATATACATAGCCTATACTGATATTTGGTCCTTAAATTTTGATGATTTTTTTATTAAAGTAAAAAAGTGAAAACATTTAAAATGTATTTTGTTTTCAGCAAAAGAATAAATCATGTTCCGGTGTCGAGAAGGTATGGGGGTTGTTAGCCCTAATCATGTTAATTTTACTCGTTCTGAATTTGACTCGGTTATTTATTGTAATTTCTGCTCGTTTTGGGTTTCTTTTGGTTGTTGACGGCGATTTGTGGTGGTTTTACGCTTGGAAGATTATTTGAAATTATTTTGGCTCGTTTTTGGCTTAACGGAGCTCTTTACTTTTCTTTGAAAAATTTGTTTTGTAAAAAGGCTTTTTAAATTAATTTTTGTTCGCTTTTAATTGAGATAGTCTATTTCATGGGAAAAAAATAATATTGATATTTTTTTTCTATAGGAACCCATAGTGTAGGTTGCTATTTGTAGCTTAGAGAAAATCTTTCAACATTTTTTAATTTGGACACAAATAGTACTGTTTAATTTAATTTTACACCTCCTCAAGTTGACCTGAAAAATAAAACTTAATATTATCCCAAAAACATTCTATAGATGCTCTTTGACAACCTGGATACACTTACACTCTTTTGATTTATTTAAATTATAAGAGCAGAAGTAGTAATAGTAGTAGCCCCGAAAGTTTCAACTCCATCCTCCCAGTCGTTTTAGGAATGTTGCTGAGGTGTCTTAATGGCAACCAAACCTACAGTGCCTTTTGATCTAGTTTTAAAGCAACAGTAAGTTTTAAATCATAATGAGTCAGATGTATATTGTGGGGGATTGACATACCCAATATACTTAGAAACATAGTTGCTGGATCGTTCTACTATGCTCAACAAAAATGGTGTGTGAAAATTTTGACTGGATGTGTTTGGGAAATGAATGGGCTTGGGAGAAGTGATGTTTGCCTTCCAATCTCTCTTTGCTCTTAAAAGTGGCACTGGAACTTTTAATTTTGAATCGACTTCGCTCCTTTAAAGGTTTCAATGATATTTAGAGCTATTCTAGAGCGGCGCTGCCTATGATATATCTTATATACCCTTTTGAAAACCTTTGTACATACATTTATTTTTTCGTTTAATTGAAACTCCCACTAAACGTGTCCTAAAAGTTTCACCTTAATACCCCTAGCGTCACGAGCTACAGTAACTGTAGTGGTAGCATTAATAGTATACACATAGTGCCTTTTCTTTAATTATAATATAAGCCATTCTTGAGATATTGCTTTGTCACCTTTTTGAAAATCCACAATCTAATTTTTTTTTTATTTAATTCACATCCTTTCAACTGCGCTGAACAAAATGACGATATCAAAATTTTGATCGGATGTGTTTGGTGAATTAATAGGCTTGGGAGGGTGGCTGGTTGCCCTCTAATCACTTTTGAATACTGAAGAAAACTAGTCCTTTCAATTTTAAATCGGATGAGTCCTTTTCGAAGTTTCTACAACAGCTCTTTCCATACGAAGTGCCCTGGTCTAAAAAACAAATAAATAACATCTTGTTCCCACATAGCTCTTTACTTAGGTAGCGGTATTGTGCTGCCTATCCCCGATTCCTTCTACATCTCTATAGAAACAAATTTCTAGAAGTTTATTTACCGACCACAAATTCGAAAATTTGACCTATAAAAAGGACCGGGCAAAGGAGATCAATTTCAAACAGATGAGCCAGATTTGTTCAACAAAGACAGAAGCTGCATGCCATTTTTAGTTTTACTTAGTTTATTTTAGTATTGTTATTCAGATCACAAGTTTTCGAAATTTCTCTCTCTCTGTCTTGTGATTTGTTTCAAATTTTCTGAAACATGTTGTGAGAGGATTAAAGCAAATAAGTGTATGATTTTGGACCACTGTTTGACTAGTGCTACATTTGGTGCTTAGCCAAACAAAAAGGGTTTTAAATAAAGGCATGCTTGCATAGACATGCTGTATGGACCCAACTCCCATTCCCCAAAGATATCTAGATATTTAAGCTTTTACACATTTCTCCTTTCCCCTACTCAAGATTTTAACCTCCCTGCAATGAAATTCTGCTTACGAGCCTCTCTAGGTGTAAAATGAAGATCTACAAAACACACATGATAAATGAAGCAAAATGCCAAAACGAGCGCAAAATCTGTGCGTTAAATATCTTGAATGTACTTGGCTTATCGAGACACAACTTTAAATATAGTCAATTCTTTGGAGCTCAGCAGAGGAGCCGAATTTCTATAAATTAACTTCGAAATTAAAATAGAAAGCAACTTTCTGGGCTGAAAAGTAATCCGGACATTCTCTCAGGTTCTTTTCTATTTTCTTGAACATCCTGTTAATAGGAAATAGTTTTAAGACTTTAAGAAAATATTATTAGAGTTAAGAAAGAATAACATAAAATGACTAAATTTTTTAGAAAGAGGAAATAAAGATGTAAATTGTTTTCTATTCTGCTCAGTGGTCGTAGGGAGATCTGCCGTTATTTGCAATAATTTTTTTCTGTTGATTTAGGAAACAAAGCAAGTGGAAAACAATTTGGATATGGTGGCTTTGGTGGCTATTCGCATGGTGGCTACGGAGGATATGGTCTTGGGGGCTACGGAGGCTATGGATACGGAGGCTATGGTGGCTACGGAGGACTTGGATACGGTGGTTATTACTAAATTTTAGATATTGTTACAGATTTGTGAACTTTATGCTGCAATTTTGTTAAAATAACTTTATATAATATATGTATATTTATTTACGCACATGCTTTTGCCCTTTTTGAAACACCAGCCAGGGGTTATTAAATGAACTAGATAAACGCCGTCAAACCTAAAACTGTACGCCTAAAAGGATATACCTTCTCAATAGATCTAAATTTCACTGCCACAGAATGATGGTTGAAGCGACAGCTGAAACTAGTAAAGAGTAAGACAAAACCCAAAGTATTCAAATTTTAAAAATAAAACAGTTCGTGGTAACAAACTGTAAGTAAGGAGTGACACGGCTCAATAGTGACCAAAATTCTAAAAAATGAGATGTTGATACCAATAGATATATCAAAAGAATTCAGTTATTATTCTGATTTAAAACATATAAGTTCATTAAGTTTAGTCTTACCAAGTAAAGGTTACGAGCCTGAGAAAATGCGTAGTTTCACGCAAGGTAGGTTATTTGATTTTATTTTTGCTCAATTTTGGTTTAACGGAGTTCTTACGTTTCTTTGAAAAACTTATTTTTTGGAAAAAGTTTTTCAATTAATAAATCAAAGCAAAGAGTTAATGTTGGCTAACAACAAGATTGACGAAAAGGATCGTTTCTCTTACCTGGGTAGTATCAGAGGCAACGCTATAGCGTTGCCTATAGTAAAGGCCATACGGCTCCAATGTCTTATTATTAATTAATTAGAAAAACTTTTTCCACAAAATAAGTTTTCAAAGAAAAGTAAAGAACTTCAATAAATCAAAAATGAGCAAAAATAAAATCAAATAATCCACCAAGCGTGAAACTACCACAAATCAGCATCGATAAATAAATGAAACCCAAAGCAAACAGAAATTCCAATAAATAACCGAGGCAAACTCGAAACGAGCAGAAATTAACATAAGATAAGATAAGATAAGTTTTATTCTTCATTAAATACACATACAGTATTAAAATTTATTAATCCCTCAAAGGCTCATTGGCCTGTACAAAGAGGGAAGACATATGAATTACAAACACAGAGATAAAAAAAAACAAAAGAAAATTTAAAATGATCACCTACTCACATATGAAGGAGAAGAAAAGAAAATATAGATAAAATGGAAACTATAGAAAAAATTAGAATACATAAACTAAATTAATTAATTATATTAAATAGACTCAAAAAAAAAAAAAATTATTACTATAAGCCTGTAATGGTGCGAAAGCAATAAAATTTAACCCGTCTTCATGAATGCTACTCCTTAGTGAACTATACAAATTTCAGCAATAAATATTGATAGTCATACCTGAGGCCTGGGAGTCAAAGCGCAGACAAGACCACCATAAAACAGAACTAAACATTCAGAGGACATCAACTCAAAAAAAAAAAAAAAAAAAAAAAAAAAAAAAAATTATTCATTTTGATTCTTAACAAAATTGTACTTAAGAAAACACTTTAAAGTGCCAAACGAGTGGCATTTATGTAATGAAGAAGGCAGGGAGTTCCAAACCTGATGACAAGCGATGAGGGGATTGAAATCTGACCGCACAGGGGGAGTAGGAGGAAAGCAGATATTATGTGACGAACGAAGGTTATATGGAGCAGAATCAGAAATAAACTGAGGAGTTTTTTGAAGAGATTTTGGAAGATTGCCATGAAGCTGATGAAAAACAAAAGAAGCACAAGAAAAAGTGTAGATAGACTGTAGATTTAGAAGCGGTCTTGGTGAAGAACGGTTGATGTCAATAATCAGACGCCTTGTTTTATCATACATGAAAAAAAGCGACCGCAGTGTAGAAGGAAAAGTAGACATCCATACTATGGGGCAATAAGAGACATATGACTGGACAAGGCAGAAAAAAAGAAGCTTCAGAATAGATCCAGGAAAGGTGTGTTTGAGTTTTCAAATGACACCCAAACTCCGTGAGACCTTAACCCTAATCATGGCTATATGGTGTCTAAGCTACATGATGGCTACATGAGTAGAGCTTAAGCCCCCTATGCCTTCTTTACTGAAAAAATATAAATGTTTTTACTTTTATAACTTTAATAAATCAAGTAATATTAACATCTTGATTACTAAATATCAGTACATGTATATTAAACTATCAATATATGTGTATTAAACGTTCATTTGTATTTTTTCAGTAAAGTGCAAATTATATTCTAGCCATGGGGAGGCATAGGGGTTTTGAGCCCGACTTATGTTAATTTCTGCTCATTTTGATTTTGACTCGGTTATTTATTGTAATTTCTGTTCGTTTTCGGTTTCATTTATTTATCGATGCTGATTTGTGGTAGTTTCACGCTTGATGGATTATTTGATTTTATGTTTGCTCATTTTTGGTTTATTGGAGTTCTTTACTTTTCTTTGAAAACTTATTTTGTGGAAAAAGTTTTTTTAATTAACTTCTGTTCGTTGTATATTGACAAAGTTTTTTCAGAGAAAAAGAAAATGATTATTTAAATATTTTTGTTTTTTTTAATACTTCATAGTTTGGTCTACTATTTGTATGCTGGAGAAAAATTTTCAGCAATGTTTAACAACATACACCCTTTTAAAATCTGGACAAAAATAGTAGTGTTTATTTTAGTTTCATACCTACTCTAGTTGACCCGAACTTGATACCGTTCGCAAAGAAAATCTGTTTATTTTCTTTAATAGCTTGGATACACTTATGCTATTTTGATTTGGTTATATTTTAAGAGCAGAAGTAGTCCTGAAAGTTTGAACATAATACCCTCAGTCGGTCTTAAGATACTGCTGAGATGTCTTATTGGGAATTAGCATTAACACAGTGCATTTTGATTTAATCTTAAGGCAACATTTAGTTTTTAAATATAAAGGCAAATGGAAAGGCGGGCGTGGGACGGGGATTAGTTACCCTCCAATCACTTTTGACTATTAAAAAGGGCATCAGCACTTTCTATTTTCTATCGAATGAGCCTTTTTCGAAGTTTCTAAGACAATTCCTTCGATACGAAGTGCCCTGGTCTAAACAGAAAAAAAGAAAACTATAATAATACATTGTAGCCAATCGTTCTTTAATATAAAAATGACATGCCTTCCAAGCACTTTCGATTATTAAAAAGGGCACTAGCCCTTTCAATTTCCAAGCGGTTGAGCCCTTTTTGAGTTTCTACGACAACGCTTTCTATTAACACCTTATATGCGCACAAGGCATAAATTATAACCCTTACCCTGAGGGCTGTGAGTGGCTTGTCATCCTCAAAGACCTAATTTCCAGAACTTTCAACTACGTTAAACAAAATGGCTATCTCAAAGTTTTGATTGGATGTGTTTGGGGAAATGGTAGGCGTGAGAGGGGCGTTAGTTGCTCTCCAATCACTTTCAACTATTAAAAAGGGCACTAGCCCTTTCAATTTCCAATCGAATATACTCTTTTGAATTTTCTACCACAACAATTAAAATAAAAACCTAATAAACCCCCCGGCCATAACTTACCGCCCTTGCCGGGAGGGGGGGGGGGGGGGGGGGTGTCATCCTAAAATACCTAATTTCTCGAACTTTTAACTACGTTGAGGAAAATTTCTATCTCAAAATTTTGATTGGATGTGTTTGGGGAAATGGTGGGTGTGAGAGGGGGTTTAGTTGCCCTCCAATCACTTCCGACTATTGAAAAGGGCACTAGCATTTTCCATTTCCAATCGAATGTACCCTTTTTGAAGTTTCTCCGACAGCGATTTTTATAAAAACCTTATATGCCCCAGGGCATAACTTACAACCCTTGACCTGAGGGCTATGAAGGGGTTGTCATCCTCAAAGACAATTTCTGGACCTTTCAACTACATTTAACAAAATGGCTATGTCAAAATTTTGATTGGATGTGTTTGGGGAAATGGTGGGCGTGAGAGGAGGGGGTTATTTGCCATCCAATCACTTTCGACTATTAAAAAGTGCACTAGCCGTTTCAACTTCAAATCGAAAGATTGTTTTTTTAAGTTTCTACGACAATGCTTTCTATAAAAAAAATCTTATATACCCCCAGGGCATAACGTACATTCCTTGCCCTGATGGCTCTGGGGGGGGGGAGTGTCATCCTCAAAAACATAATTTCCAGACTATTTAACTACGTCGAACAAAATGGCTATTTCAAAATTTTGATTGGATGTGTTTGGGGAAATGGTGGGTGTGAGATGAGATGAGATGACTTTTATTTTCAACTAATAATTTTGTCATACTTGACTAGCACTTACCGCATTTTTTAAATAAGATTATCAACAAACGTAGAAATGGTAAGAACGTATGACGTTTTATTAAGCCAAAAGAGGGGTGTTAGTTATCCTCCAATCACTTTCGACTGTTAAAAAGGGCACAAGCCCTTCTAATTTCCAATCGAATGAGCCCTTTTTAAAGTTTTTACAACATCACTATTATGTATAATAGTCTATGTATTATGTACAACATCACTATGTGTATAAAGAAGTAAATTTTGATGTCACTTACCTAAATTACATTTTGGAAAGATGTGACCTTCAAGGATTATGCTTCTCTTTAGTTATACAAATAAAAAAAACAAGTTTTTTAAACTGAAAGTAAGGAGCAACATTAAAACTTAAAACAAACAGAAATTATTCCGTATATGAAAGGGGCTGTCCCCTCCTCAACGCTTCGCTCTTTATGCTAAAGTTTTTTATTGTTTCAAAAAATAAAGTTTTGAGACAGAGTCAAACTTTAGCATAAAGAGCGTGGCGTTGAGTAGGGGACAGCCCCTTTCATATACGGAATAATTTCTGTTCGTTTTAAGTTTTAAAGTTGCTCCTTACTTTCAGTTTAAAAAACTTGTTTTTTTATTTAATTTCTGATCGCTTTTTAGTTAATGCAGCTTTTATTTTGGCTAACCGTCATTGAATAAGTAAACAAAATTTGCATAAAAATTTTACTTTTCTTTTGCTAAATGGATGTCTTTACAAATTAACTTACGTAACTAACTTCTATATTCGTATATTTTTCTTCTGGCAAAAAATACAAAGTTGCAGATTTTTGCAGAAATGAGCTTGAAACCTATGTAATAGGGTTTTCTGATACGCTGAATCTGACGGTATGATTTTCATTAAAATTCTTTCACTTGTAGGGGATGTTTCCCCCCTCTTTAAAAAATCGGATAAATTTTCTCAGGCTCGTAGCCTTTGATGAGTAATACTAAACTTAATAAAATTTATATATTTAGAATCAGCATTATAAACACATTCTTTTGATACATTTATTGACATAAAAATTCCGTTTTTAAAAGTTTCGATTACTATTGAGCCGTATCGCTTGTTTTTTTATTGTTTTTTTTCATTACGTATATGTCTTTACGTATATGAGGGGGTTCTCCCCTTAGTCAATACCAAGCTCTTTACTTTAAAATTTAAAAAAAAATTTGATTCACAAACCCCTTAATCACAAAGGCCGTTTAATTAGAATAGATAGCTCTTTTGAAAGCACTAAAAAAAACTGTAGCGTAAAGAGCAAGGTATTGACTTGGGGGAGAACCCCCTCACATACTTTATAATTTCTGTTCGTTTTAAGTTCTAATGTTGCTTCTTACTTTCTCAGTTGAAAAAACTTGTTTTTTTTTATTTAATTTCTGATAGTTTTTTAAATAATGCTTGGAAATCCGGCGCCCCCTTCATAGAAATGTCCCGTACCCCAAAGAAGCATCCTCCATGGAAAGATTCTCCAGAGCAACCCCCTCCTCTAGCCCCCCCCCCCTCCAGATAAAAATACTTCTTGAAAATGTCTGTATACTTCCCAATAACCAATAAATAATGCTGGCAAGTCCGGCACCCCCTTCATGGCAATTTCCCTACCCCCATGAAAACTTCCTTCATGGACAGATCCTCCCACGTAACCCCCAACCCACCCATCCCTCCCACTACCAGAAAAAACCCTCCTGAAAACTTCTGTATACTTCCCAATAACCAATACTATATATTAACATTGGGTAAAGTTCATAACTTTTAGCCCTTTCCCTGGGGCATTCGGGGGATTAATTCATCCTAAAAGACATAGTTATCATATTTTCGACCATGTTGAACAAAATGGCTATCTAAAAATTTTGATCGGGTGACTTAGGGAAAACAATGAGCGTGGGAGGGGGCCTAGTTGTCCTCAACTTTTTGGGTCACTTAAGAAGGGCACTAGAACTTTTAACTTCCGTTCCAATGAGCCCTTTTGCGACATTCTAGGACTACTGGATCGATGCGATCACCCTTGGGGAAAAAAAACAAAAACAAATAAACACGCATCTGTGATCCTTCTTCTGGCAAAAAAATACAAAAGTCCATATTTTTGCAGATAGGAGCTTGAAACCTCTATATTAGGGTTCTCTGATACGCTGAATCTGATGGTGTGATTTTCATTAAGGTTCTAGAACTTTTAGGGGGTCTTACCCCATTTTTTTGAAAATCAGTCAAATTTTCTCAGGCGCGTAACTTTTCATGGGTAGCACTAAACTTGATGAAATTTTTATATTTGAAATCAGCATTGAAATCTGATTCTTTTTATGTATCTATTGGTATCAAAAACCCGAGTTTCGGTTACCATTGAGCCGGGTTGCTCCTTACTTACAGTTTGTTAACACGAACTGTTTGATAAATTAAAAGAAAATTTACCTGATTTTCAGACACGAACTGTTTGATTAGACAATACTACGTATTAGTTATCTTTGTCAAATGCGCCTTAATTGCCACGTTTTTGTATAACTTATCTATATTGCAAGATCAGTATACTGAGTACCTATTTCTTTTTTTTATTTTTCTAATCGCAATTTCTATTGTTGATAGGGAATAATTCAGCATATCAGCCAGAAAGTAATATAAAATATCACCTTACTTTTTTGTTACTTTTTTGTTGCAAGTACTTTTTTGTTACATATTCTTTAATTTCCACTTTTATTTAATTCTCTGACATACCAGAGAACTGAGGAAAATATCTTTCTTGTCAATCCAGAGACTGAGAACAGAAAATTTCGACCATAAAAGCGCATATAATCAGTCGAAAAATGCCTCACTGTTTCAGATTTCGGAATATGGTGCCAAAATCTGTCAATGAAGACTGAATCCTACCAATTTTGAGTTCCAGTATTCTGAAAAGCAAATTCACACAATTTGCGCCTATCTAGTAATGTTGTCTCTGAATTCTTTTTTCTTTTTTTGTGCTCATCCCTGCAAGATCTAATTTACCTTGAATTTCAAACTCCACTAAAAAAATATATAACGAAAATATGCCGGTGGCGCATTTTCGCTTCCCTTGGTGCGCCATCTAATTTTAGGCACCTGGCATCATTGAGACGAATTGAAAAAATGAACAAATATCGATTTGACTCGTCTCGCCCACGCGAGTTCCAGTTTCAAGGCCCTTAGGCCCATATGGCGAAGCAAGGATTTGTCTCTACGGCTTAAGACACGACTTTTCAATACCATGGTCATCCCCATCGTAATCGACTCATGTGAAACATGGACGATGAAGGTAAATGACAATCGCCGACTCGCAGCATTTGAAACTAAATGCCTCCGACGCATCGCCGGGATCACTTACCTTGATAGAATCTCAAATTTCGAACTTCTCGAGCGCCTTAAAGTACAACAAATAATTCTCATGAAGATCCAGCTCCACCAACTTCGATGGCTCGGTCACGTACAACGGATGAGTCGTTTGAGACGTTTGTTTTTATATGTAGGTATTTTCTCTTGTTTTCATTTTATCTGTATTAGTTAATTGTTACTTTATAATGATTCTTTGTAGTCCAGATCATGTTTCTTATCTTTCAGTCAATTGTAACTGTGGATGATTAGTTTTTGGGCCTAGATTAGTTTTGGGCAAAGAAATCTCGCATTTTAATATTTTCAAAGACTAAAAATCACTATCCATAGACAGACGAAATTTATTCTTGTAGGGAACTGATTATATGTCAAAAATCAGTTATGAACTTAAGCACGGTGTAGGATGAATATTTAAAATCTAGTCATCATATTGATCATGATATGCTCTTGATTTAAATAAAGGACTTGACAACGACCTGTATCCGTGAATGACCCAAATGATAAATCTTTCAATAGACGTCATTTTTCAGGGTTACAATTGCTGTAGAATATGTAGAAATGAAGCTTACATATAGTATAAAGCACATCTGACTAGGTGATACTTTGGTGTTTTGTGACTTCCCTAAATCCCTTGTTGATGCTTAGAGAATTGGTAGAAATACGTATGAAATACTATGTATATTATATAAAATTATTATAACAAAGAAGTAACAAAATCTTTTGCTTGTAACAGCTAACAGGAGTAGTAACACCAAATATTTGACTGCCTTTCCAGTTTAGCCATAAAAGCCACCATAGCCTCCATAGCCACCGTAGCCTCCATATCCTCCAAGGCCATATCCACCGTATCCGTAATATGGATAGCCAAAGCCATATCCTCCATAAAATCGGCCCTTCTCGTCTCTATTTTGATTGTTTCCTAATTGGAAAGAAAAATGATCAGTTTTATTATGGTCACTTTACAAGCCCTGAACAGAAGCGACAAAAGTTGTCATTTCTCTTGTTATTTTCTTGGCTATTTCGCCATAAGAAGTTTTTTATTTTTGCTCTACTAATATTTTCTTGGAGTCTCAAAAATCTATCCAACTAACGCTCTTTCGAAGACAATTTAAAAATGCTGTGAAAATATATTATACTACTCCTTGTTTAAATTTTAACGAGGAAGGCTTTCTTCTACTTTATATTTTTCGAATATTCCCCGGTAGTTTGGCCCAAAGGTCGGCCTACTGATGGGATCCTAAAATGAACAATTTGTGCAATTATCAAGCACATTCTGAGTATTCTAATTGATTTTTTATTTGACACTTTAGTTTTATATTCCAGGAAAGTTTCTTTCATTATATATTAATTAAAAGTATGATATATTTGTTTAATTTTTAAGTAATAATAAAAATATATTCTTTTCACTTTTGGCGAAAGTAAACAAAAAGTTTTTTTTACTGTGAGGATGACTTTTGAGGAATTATACAAAACAATGTGAGGTATACATGATAGGGAAGAAGTGAATTGAAACAATACATGTAAAATCGTAAACATCTTGGACATCTTTAAGGTGATTATTTGAATAAGTACGTATGACAGCAATAGAACCTTAAAGTCTAAACCGGTGGTGGTGATCACCAATTTCGTGGCCCTTCAGCCGGTCTTTTGGGATGGGAGATTTTTGGAGTGGTATACGGTTGATTCAATACACCTTCTCAATGCAAATACACATACTTTTAACACAACCTACTGCTCAGGTCCTTTCCATATTTTTTCCTGAGCAGCAAAATACAACCACAAAACAACTTTTCAATGTGAGGAAATTTTCAAAATATGGGGTTTTAATAATTAAAAAATAACGCGAGTGGAAACTGAAAGAAACTGCAGCCTCAGTTTTGTTAAATTGAAAAAAAAAATAGTTTTCTTAAATGTCAGTAGAGAGAGACATTAAAATTTAAACACAAAGTAACTGTTTTGTAATTATAGGAATGCCCACTTTTCAGCTCCACGCTCTCTGTACAAAAATTCTCTAAGCGTTTGTGTAATGCTGTACTGTTTATAAATGTTCTGTAACTTTCTTAAAGCTTAGGACAAAAGTCAAACTTTAGTGTAAAAGTTAGCCCCCCTCATCTGCAAATAATTTCTGTTCCATTTAAGTTTTTAGTGAAGCTATTTAATTTCCTTTGAGAAAACTTATTTTGTTATTATTTAATGTCTGTTTATTTTTCAAAATTTACCAAGGGTTACCGTAAATGCGAGGAGGCCTACCTTCCCTCAAAGCATAATATTTAAATCAAATTTAACGTTTGCACTGTAATGCTTCCAGATAAAACTTTTTTTTAGCGTACTGGCTTTTCGAAATAAAGTATAATTATGCAATTTAAACTATTATATCCATAATCTCTGGGAGCTTTGGCCCCTTAGGCTTCATGATGTCCACTTCATCCTGCATTCATTTGCATACTACAGGTCACTATTACCGTGGTTTCAAAGGTCAATTTTTCAACCGAATTTTTTATTCAAATCTTCATCTTGGACACACGGTGGGAGAGACGCCCATTGGAAAAAGGATATTTACAATTTAGACGTGCCTAGCTTTTTCTATTTCTGCTTGAAAATTACGATGTTGAGTTTAAACAAAAAATTTTTACAAAATTTGAAAATTTAGTCAAGATTTTGTTGAAAAATCTAAAAATTGCTGAAAATTGTTGAAAAAGATGAAGATTTTGTAGTCCTAAAATATTCTTACTGAATAATTTTCAGTGGACGGACAGGAGTATTATTTTTCATATAGGAGCAAATTTTGGGTGACTCTTGATTTTCTACGTGCCTGTAGCAAACATGATAGGGTTGTTTGATATTTCAATGAAACATATACATTTAACCACATTCAAACTTTGTATATAATCAGGAAAAGGGAAATATTACCATTTAAAGTAGCCGAAAACAAAGCTCCTTGTAGCATTTGCCAATCCTCTCCGCCCAACCATTTCTATGGTTAAGGTCATAATGTCCCGCCTCGCCTTTTCCCCCTTTTAGGTAGGTATGTAAATTTAGTATTTCACGTTAAAGGTAAAACGATTGTCGCAATAAGAGGAGGGGGGGGGTTACCATTCATGGCCAATTACCACTACTAATAAAGGTTTAGACCCTAAACCTTTATTATTGGTGGTAATATGTTGTTGATGGTAATATATGTTCCTGGTAATCTATTCGGTCTACGCAGTCGATCAAATGCACAACGAGGAATTAATAAAGACTCTATACCAGATTATATATGCAATTAAAATTTAGATTAATATGCACATCCCTGTGTATAATCTTATAAAATATGAAGCAAATCAGTTCAGTTAAATAAAGCTTTAAAATCAATGCCAGAAACATTTGTTTCTGCAGGAGTAAGAGAGGTATCATCCCGAAGCACCGTTATTCAGGCCAATCGAAATGTAGGGAGATAAAAATTAATTCATAACCCTTTCTATATTTTTCTGAAAATTCGTAGAAAGAAAGAGAATTTAACAGTTAGAATCTATTATCTGAGGCATCTGCCCTACCTTCCGGCCTGCACCATGACTCACCATTACTAAACACAATTATAAATCACTAAAGACAAGTTCACAGGAAATCAAGTTAACAGAGGGGCAGTATAGACTAAGTGGCTTTTCTGAACGAGTGCGCCACTATGTGGCTTTAATTCTTCTAAAAATGGAAAGCTCAATATTAGATTATTCAATACTAGATATTGAAATAAATAAACGCACATCCGTGTTCTGTTTTGTGGGAAAAAAAATCTTAATTTTACATTTCTGCAGGTAGGAGCTTGAAACCTTTACCGCAATGTTTTCAGATAACGGTTAATTAGAAGGTGTGATTTTAATTTAGGTCTTTTCACTATTTGGGGATGTATCCCCCTTTCTTAGAAATCAGGCAATTTTTCTCAAATTTTTAGCTTTTGAACGAAATGAATTTTATATATTCGGAATCCGCATAAAAAGCCAATTTTTTTTTATGTATGTATCATTATCAAAATCCTATTTTCTAGAGTTTCGATTACTATTGGGCAAGGTTATTCCTTACTCATAGTTCGTTACCGCGAACTATTTGAACAAGGAATAGAACGCACACGTGTACAATGTACAATGACAAGAACAGTGTTTAAAATTTCTAGTTGGAGATATGTTAGTTGAAAAAGTGAAATTAGAATTTGGTAAGTTGCGAAAGTTGAGTATACTGACAAGTTCCAATGATGGTAAATCACCAACCATAAAAACTCGCGCTAAAATTCAAACCTCTTTCGGCTTAAAAAAAAGTCTTGTCTGGATTCTAAGGAAATTGCCAACAATTAATTATATCTAATTAATGTTTCTTATCATAAGCACTTTTGAAGGTTCTTTTTTGGCTGTCGTTTGATTGTTAAGTGAAAACTTGGGCAATTAAAAGTTAGATGGCAATTTTTTTTACGGGTAAATTCCAAAATTTATGAAGATCTTGGGTTATGAATCATGATGATTTTAGAATCTTGAATCTACAGCCCTCCCGTACCCATTGGTTCTGTAACTGATGCCTTACTTTCATCAGAGGCTTGTCTTCTTTCTGCAAAATCATCAAATTGTATTGCTCCAAAGTCTTCTGCTTTTCTTGGTCTGGCAGTGGTAAAACTGACTAGGCCCATTAAGAGGAAGCACATAACCTGAAAAGGAGTAATTTGATTATGTAACCCATTATTTTCAACATTCAAGTTTTGTTTGAAATTACACAATATATTACACATTCCGACAAAAATTAACTGCAAAGTAAATGTAATTAATTATGGGACGGTTGTGAACAGATTTGTTAATTCGATATAGTTACTGTATATAATACAAATATAATCTTCACAATCATGTGTGCAGAGCTTCCTTTTTCTAAGACAGTTAGGGACTATCAATTTAACTAAATCTGAAGTCCCAATAAGGTACCAACACCACCTTGCATATCGGATTGAAGCAAGAGACTTAAATTTACAGGTTAGCCATTTGTTTATTCCCTCCCCCTTTTCTGGTCTTCAGCTTTGTTTAGAACCAAGTCATTTCTATTTTACTATAAATATTATTGCCTGATAAACCATTTGATGTAATTTAGTTTTAATAACATTATTCTTATTCAATCAAATTCCCAAACATTTTGAGGACATATAATTCCTGGTAAACATTCCCCTGTAATACTGTTGCTCATTTAGTATAGTGTTTCCTGAAAAATTGCAAATTCCTTATCTTATATTCCACGATGGCTCATATATATTAGCCAAACCAGCTTTCTTTGGATGTTATGAAAGCTTTTGTATAGTTTATTGGGATGTTAGCCAATGCATTCTTTTATAGATGGATGGTACCTGGGGTCTTAAAATCCTTTTTAGGCCCATATTTTCAAAAATTTTATGACTTGGATGAATTAAATTAATGCTTAAAGGATTGTAGATTCAACTTATGAGATCCTTACATTAGGAGTAATTCATTTTTGGATTGATCTGCGATGAATCCTGCGACATGGGTGATGATGGAGGTGAAAGCTCTTCTTTCAGCGCGGAAATAATTCTTTATTTTTGAAGTTTATACTTTATTTCAAAAAGTTGTTGCACTAACTAAGATACTTTTGGCGAAGTACTGCAAAAATTCAAATTTGATAAAGAGTGTTCGTTTTGTTTTGTTTTTTAAGGCGGGGGGGGGGATTGGTAGTTGTGGTAGTCTTTTACACAGCAATAATAACTTTGGGCATGGGACTGGAAAAAATAATGCAATTTCAAAACTAATTTGCAACAAAACGTAAACAAAATTGCAAACAAAATTCAATTTCGCATTTCAAACCTGACTAAAAGGGAAAAAGGCTATTTTGGTGCTTTAAAAAGATTTTTACTCTATTTCAAGGGCCTTGGTAGTTTTAGCCGTCGTTTTTAGGAAATTGAAGCAAAATATCAAAGTTAAATAATTGTGAATTAAGGAAGGGCAACATCCTCCATAAAGAGAATAATACCAATCCCCTTTAAGTTTTAATGCCACTCAGTAATTTCATTGGTAGAAAAAATGTATTTTCTTTTTATTTAAGAAATTAAAGAACACTTACCATTGAAGCCAAAATCTTCATTTTAGAATTTTAACTTCTGTTTTTCACCACTGCACAAATTCAATCTGATATCTTCTCGCAAATTTTCAATCCTTATATTGGCTAATGATAACCTTTACATAATCTTTAATCAAGGTCTTTTAAAATAACTGAAGCTGAATCTTAAATCAAAACAATTTCATTTTCTCTTATAATTGTGGTTAAGGCAATTGCAGCAAAAAGCAAAATTGATAGTATAACGGAAATTTCATAAATAAGTTTTGAAATAAAAAACCTCCAGTGACAAGAATTCTTATTTAATTATGAATCAGGAATACCATCATGTATCTTTTTTGCTCTTTATTTGCAAATGAAAGTGAGGTCTTTCCCAAAATTTGCTTGTGAAAACAAACTCTAGTGATTTTTAAAGAAAAATTGATGTCGACCGAAAAATGAAGTATATTGAACCAAAAAGGGACCACTGGACTCATTATTGTCCAAATAATTCCCATAAGCGGTTAATCCCCCATTTTAAAAACCAGAAAAAAACAATTGTAAATTAGTCTGTGCATCATTGTTGTTTTGTTAATATACGCCACTAGTGGGGCACTAGAACACAGTCGAGATCCATTTAAGTGCTCTTTCGGAAACTATTGTATACAAGCTACCTAATTAAATATATTTGTGTTTGTAATGCCATAGTAAGGTGTCACAGGCCATCAAAGGGTTAAAAAGTTTATTTAGATGTGATTCAGGAATACTAAGTACTATCTATTCCTATCTTGACCGCGAGACTTATTTACGGACTGCACTGGTTAGAACAGAACAAAAACTGTATCATGAGAATTACCGCAGATGATTATCTTTAAACGGAGGTCTACAATCCCTCGGTCCTTTTAAAATACAACCAATTAGTGCATGAAGTCATTTTTAAATGTGACATATAAAAATCACTCTCCTGGTGATGAACTCTAATATGTTTGGTGCCAGAGCCCTAGACTAGTTGTAATTGTAGATGGTACAATCTTTATTTGATTTCGCAATTTAATTTTCAGGTTTCTCCCGAAAATGTAGTGTCATCCATCTTTTTTATTTTATAGTTGTAGCAGCAGCTATAACCTATTAAAAAACAAAAACCAACTATGTGTAACCGAAGTTTAAAGACAAATTTTAGAGTGATTATGTCATAAAATTTTACTCACAAATTCTATTTAGAGTCTTCGTTTTGGCAGAAAATTTAAACAGAAATCATAACCTTCAGTGCCAATTGTGGCACTAGATGAAACGTTATATTTGACATGTTTGTCAATATCTGCTTACTATCTTAAAGCAAAACAGAGAAATTTTATAAAAACAGACACAAAGAAAACAAATCTTTTGGTCACTGTGCATACAGTATCTGCCTCGTACTTAAATTATGGCTTACCAGAAAAGCTTCCTTCTGTATTTTAAAGCAAGTGACTGAGCCAGGTGAACGAAACTTTCTGGAATTTTCTCAAACATCAATTTTTTAAAATGGCTAGAATTTCTAAAATCAAGATCAAGTGACATAGATTCGTGTGTGTTATTATTTTTTACAATTAAATACTCGAATACTACTTCTTTTGGACTGGGTTTAAAAAGAAACATCATACATTACCTTATCAAGTCGCAGGAAAGCTGGTACTTTACTTTCAAATGGAGTTTACTGGGGAGGCATTAAGGACTTCGCTTCGTGTTTGAGAAAATTGTCTACCACAAAAAAAAATTAAACGATTCTTGTCCCAGATGTACTTTAGGAGTTGAAGATATGGCCAACGCTCTAGCAGGGTGCCAAAAGCTTTCTCTGTCCTTTTTTTATGATAGACTTGAAATCCCAGAAAACAAACAGATAATTTTGAAAAGGGCAATTGTTCAAGTTTGTAGATATGCTAATGAAGCTATAAAAAAAGGAGAAGATTTTAAGTTTGTGTTTTCATGTTGTTCCATTTGTGGTTGATAAAGGAGAGGTTTGCCGTTTTGCCGTGATGTCATTTTTGAGGGGTTTCAGGCTCCTTCTAAAAATCCCTGCAGATTTGTTTTCAAGATGATATTTATAGCTAAAACTAAGAAAATCTAATAATTACAAGTCCTGAATCAGCTATAATTGGCAATTTTGTTCAATAGATTGTTTTTCTCAGCAACGTGTTCTGAAACTCATAGTTACTTTGGATTTTTACTTTTTGGGGCCCCATTAAGGGTCTTAAAATTGAATTTTAAGCAGTCTAAAAAGGGGCCAATTGATGTGTTTACTCTCGTCCTAGCTAAATTATGTTGCAAACTACAAAATTTACCGAATTGACTTTCTATGGTTATGCCATTTAATGGGAATAGAGCCATGGAAAATTCGCAGTGCTGAAAAAAATTGCTGAATACAAGTATTGAACATTATTTGAATGTGTAAGGCTCCATTGACAATCAATATGTTACACTTATTGTTCCTGGAAGACCTGGAAGTATACTGGAAGACCATCAGCGGGTGGCTTTACTTCATTTATTCTGGAAAGTTTTACCACTGTAAATATTGCTAAGAACTTGCCGCAACGATTCTTAAGAGACCAACACGGTCACGCACGCTCCTCCTCTACCCTCGATTCAAAGCTTCCCTCTTCGTATCCTCCCAAAAAGTTTCAGTTTCGCTTCAGTCCTTCATTCAACCACCTTCCACACCGTTCATGGACAGCTTTCTTTCCCTTTGGTCCTAGACGGTTTTAAAAAATATCGGTCCTTGACAATTTGTTATCCTTTATTCTGAATGTATTATTGCTAACTCAGTTTGTGGTAAGGAGTCATCTTACATGTAAATTTTTTATTGTGTTTTGGTCACTTCCTATCTGTCTTTTTTTTTCAATGACCTGGAAGTGGGGTAGGTGATGTTCAAAACTTAATTAGCAATGTTGATAAGTACAATAGAAACTAGCCTGGTAAATATTTCTGTAGGTAAAGGAGGAAGAAATATTTGGATTTTTCGCTTTTGGTGAGTTGACAACCCATTTTCAACTGAAAATAGGCTACTATATACGGTGACAAGTTTTATTTCTTTTAAGTAATTGATCAGTTGATCAATTAATTAATTGATCAGTTGATCAATTAATTAATTGATCAGTTGAGGCAAATTTTCGGCACTTGATTTTTCAAAGTTCATTTTGGTTTTCTTTCGTTGAAATGCAAGAGTTGGAATATTTCAGTAGTGTTTTGTCGTGGTTTACCTTGTCACAGTTATATTCTCTTGATTTTTCAAACGTCATTTTGGTTTTCCTTCGTTGAAATGCAAGAGTTGGAATATTTCATTAGTGTTTTGTCGTGTTTTACCTTTTCACAGTAATATTATCTTAATTTTTAAAAGTTCATTTTGGATTTCTTTCGTTGAATTTCAAGAGTTGTAATATTTCAGTAGTGTTTTGTTGTGGTTTACCTTTTCACAGTTACATTCTCTTGATTTTTCAAACTTCATTTTGGTTTTCCTTCGTTGAAATGCAAGAGTTGGAATATTTCAGTAGTGTTTTGTCGTGGTTTACCTTGTCACAGTTACATTCTCTTGATTTTTCAAAGTTCATTTGGATTTCTTTCGTTGAAATGCAAGAGTTGGAATATTTCAATGGTGTTTTGTCGTGGTTTACCTAGTCAAAGTTACATTCTCTTGATTTTTCAAACTTCATTTTGGTTTTCCTTCGTTGAAATGCAAGAGTTGGAATATTTCAGTAGTGTTTTGTCGTGGTTTACCTTTTCACAGTTATATTCTCTTGATTTTTCAAACTTCATTTTGGTTTTCCTTCGTTGAAATGCAAGAGTTGGAATATTTCAGTAGTGTTTTGTCGTGGTTTACCTTGTCACAGTTACATTTTCTTGATTTTTAAAAGTTCATTTGGATTTCTTTCGTTGAAATGCAGGAGTTGGAATATTTCAATGGTGTTTTGTCGTGGTTTACCTAGTCACAGTTACATTCTCTTGATTTTTCAAACTTCATTTTGGTTTTCCTTCGTTGAAATGCAAGAGTTGGAATATTTCAGTAGTGTTTTGTCGTGTTTTACCTTGTCACAGTTACGTTGTCTTGATTTTTCAAAGTTCTTTTATATTTTCTTTCGTTGAAATGAAAGAGTTGAAATAGTTCAGTAGTGTTTTGTGGTGGTTTACCTTTTCACAGTTACATTCTCTTGATTTTTCAAGGATCATTTTGGTTTTCTTTGGTTGAAATGCTAGAGTTGGAATATTTCAGTAGTGTTTTGTCATGGTTTACCTTGTCACAGTTACATTCTCTTGATTTTTCAAACTTCATTTTGGTTTTCCTTCGTTGAAATGCAAGAGTTGGAATATTTCAGTAGTGTTTTGTCGTGGTTTACCTTGTCACAGTTACATTATCTTGATTTTTCAAAGTTCATTTGGATTTCTTTCGTTGAAATGCAAGAGTTGGAATATTTCAATGGTGTTTTGTCATGGTTTACCTAGTCACAGTTACATTCTCTTGATTTTTCAAAGTTCATTTTGGTTTTCCTTCGTTGAAATGCAACAGTTGGAATATTTCAGTAGTGTTTTGTCGTGGTTTACTTTGTCACAGTTACATTCTCTTGATTTTTCAAAGTTCATTTTGGATTTCTTTCGTTGAAATGCAAGAGTTGGAATATTTCAGTAGTGTTTTGTCGTGGTTTACCTGGTCACACTTACATTTTCTTAATTTTTCAAAGGTCATTTTGGATTTTTTTCGATGGAATGCAAGAGTTGGAATATTTCAATAGTGTTTTGTCGTGGTTTACCTAGTCATAGTTACATTCTCTTAATTTTTCAAATTCATTTTGGATTTCTTTCATTGAAATGCAAGAGTTGGAATATTTCAGCAGTGTTTTGTTGTGGTTTACCTTATCACATTTACATTCTCTTGATTTTTCAAAGTTCATTTTGAATTTCTTTCATTGAAATGCAAGAGTTGGATTATTTCAATAGTGTTTTGTCATGGTTTACCTTGTCACAGTTACATTCTCTTGATTTTTCAAAGTTAATTTTGGATTTCTTTCGTTGAAACGCAAGAGTTGGAATATTTCAGTAGTGTTTTGTCCTGGTTTACTTTGTCACAGTTACATTCTCTTAATTTTTCAAAGTTCATTTTGGATTTCTTTCGTTGAAATGTGTTTTGTTGTGCTTTACCTTGACACATTTACCTTTTCTTGATTTTTCAAAGTTCATTTTGAATTTCTTTCGTTGAAATGCAAGAGTTAGAATATTTCAGTAGTGTTTTGTCATGGTTTACCATGTCACAGATACATTCTCTTGATTTTTCAAAGTTCATTTTGAATTTTATTGGTTGAAATGCAAGAGTTGGAATATTTCAGTAGTGTTTTGTCCTGGTTTACTTTGTCACAGTTACATTCTCTTGATTTTTCAAAGTTCATTTTGAATTTCACTCATTGAAATGTAAGAGTTGGAATATTTCAATAGTGTTTTGTCGTGGTTTACCTTGTCACTGTTTACGTCGTGGTTTATCATGAGCTCTCATGATAAGCTAAGCTAACCTAACCTAACTTAAACATGGAGAAATTTTTACTAGCTAACCTAACCTAACTTCGCTAACCTAAACTAACCTAACACCAACCCAGACTTAAAAACAAATATATTCAGACATAGAAACAGATAAAGACATGCACTTTAGACATTCAAACCAACAAAGACAAATTCTTGGACTTGTAAAAAACCAACCCAGATACAAAACACTACTGAAATATTCCAACTCTCGCATTTCAATGAAAGAAATCCAAAATGAACTTTGAAAAATCAAGAGAATGTAACAGTGACAAGGTAAACCATAACAAAACACTACTGAAATATTCCTACTCTTGCATTTCAACGAAAGAAAACCAAAATGATCTTTGAAAAATCAAGAGAATGTAACTGTGACAAGGTAAACCACAATAAAACACTACTGAAATATTCCAACTCTTGCATTTCAATGATAGAAATTCAAAATGAACTTTAAAAAATTAAGAGAATATAACTGTGACAAGGTAAACCGCAACAAAACACTACTGAAATATTCCAACTCTTGTATTTCAACGAAAGAAATTCAAAATGAACTTTGAAAAATCAAGAGAATGTAACTGTGACATGTTAAACCATGACAAAACCCTACTGAAATATTCCAACTCTTGCATTTCAACGATAGAAATTCAAAATGAACTTTGAAAAATCAAGAGAATGTAACTGTGACAAGGTAAACCACAACAAAACACTATTGAAATATTCCAACTCTTACATTTCAACGAAAGAAAACTAAAATGAACTTTGAAAAATCAAGATAATGTAACTGTGACAGGGTAAACCACAACAAAACACTACTGAAATATTCCAACTCTTGCATTTCAATGAAAGAAATTCAAAATGAACTTTGAAAAATTAAGAGAATGTAGCTGTGACAAGGTAAACCATGACAAAACACTATTGAAATATTTCAACTCTCGCATTTCATCGAAAGAAATTCAAAATGAACTTTGAAAAATTAAGAGAATGTAACTGTGACAAGGTAAACCACAACAAAACACTACTCAAATAATCCAACTCTTGCATATCAATGAAAGAAATTCAAAATGAACTTTGAAAAATCAAGAGAATGTAACTGTGACAAGGTAAACCACGACAAAACACTACTGAAATATTCCAACTCTTACACTTCAATGAAGAAATCCAAAATGAACTGTAAAAAATTAAGAGGATGTAGCTGTGACAAGGTTAACCACGACAGAACACTACTGAAATATTCCGACTCTTGCATTTCAACGAAAAAAAAATCCAAAATGAACTTTTAAAAATTAATAGAATGTAAGTGTGACAAGCTAAACCAAAAAAAAACACTACTGAAATATTCCAACTCTTGCATTTCAACGAAAGAAAAACCAAACTGAACTTTGAAAAATCAAGAGAATGTAACTGCGACAAGGTATACTACAACAAAACACTACTGAAATATTCCAACTCTTATATTTCAATGATAGAAATCCATAATGAACTTTGAAAAAATCAAGAGAATGTAACTGTGAAATGGTAAACCATGACAAAACACTACTGAAATCATCCAACTCCTTCATTTCAATGAAAGAAATTCAAAATGGACTTTGAAAATCAAGACAATGTAACTTTGACAAGGTAAACCATGACAAGACACTAGTGAAATATTCCAACTCTTTCCTTTCAACGAAAGAAATTCAAAATGAACTTTGAAAAATTAAGAGAATGTAACTGCGACAAGGTAAACCATGACAAAACACTACTGAAATATTCCAAATCTTGCATTCCAACGAAAGAAATCCAAAATGAACTTTGAAAAATCAAGAGAATGTAACTCTGACATGCTAAACCACGACAAAGCACTAATGGTGGGAGGGGGAGCCAAAAGTTTACGGGATGGGGTCCTTTTGTCTCAAAATGCGCAAATTAAAAATTATTAAAAATGGGGGGGGGGGGCAAAAAATTTGGGGGGGGGGGGGCTGGGGGCTCTTTGGAGGCAGTGGGGCCTTTTGGGCCCGGGGGCCCTTTGGGGTTGGGGGGTTCCTTTGGGATTGGGGTAGGAGGGCCCTTTGGGGTTGGGGTAGAGGACCTCACAACACTGTTCAAATAGAACTTGTGTAGTATAACGACCACAGAGTTTCACCCCAAATCATCTTCTAAATCATAATCTAAAATGCCTCTAACTGTTTCGCCCAATTAATTCCCGAAAATGTCTAAAACGGTTTTGCCCAAATAATCCCCTAAAAGTAATTACTGCGTTTTCCTTTTGTTTTGGCATCCCTGCGCTGTCAAATTTGAAATTCCTAGGAAACCCTTTCCCGCGTTAATCTTTTCATCTCATAGATGTTCCTAGCTACACCATTAAGGTTTTGATAGAATATCAATTTATCCCTCTGACTTAAAGATCAAAGAAGCCGTATTTATAAAATAGAATATTAATATATCTCTTTAGACTCCCGTGTAATTCCAAGATAACAAGTGATGTCATTTCTAATTCCTGAAACTAAAGATCAACGAAGCCTTATTTAAAAAAAAAATATTAATTTTTCTCTCTGACCTAAAGAGCGTTTATCCCTCAGACCTAAGATCAAAGAAGCCATACTTGTTTCTTTATTCCCATTTTCGTAAATCAATAATTCCCCTAACGATTATGTAAATCAAGTTCTCAGAAATTCTCTCCCCTTTCGTGAATCAATATTTCCCCTCAACTATGTAAATCAATTTCATCGAAACCATGAAAATACATCAAAGTGAGAAAAATCCTGCTTTTTCATTCTCACTGACAAGAACCATAAAACATCCTTAAATTGCTGTTGACATCCATGAACAACAGCAAATAAATTAACAAACACTCCTAACCGTCCAAGTAACATCCATCAAAATGAGAAAAATCTTGTTTTTTCATTCTCACTGACAAAAACCATAAATTATGTACTGTCAGCATTACACTAAATTCTAGATGGCAGCAGGGGTGAGGGATGGGATCGATAAGGTTAGTTCTACTTACCCCTACCTTAGGCTCAGCTTCTTTTAAATTTGCTGAAATTGAGTTAGCCATTCTCGTATGGCAATTACAAGAGACTTCACGGAACAATTTTGACAAGGATATGGGGTATTACTCACAGTTTGAGTTGTTTTTATGAACCAGTTAGAACTTACTTACTGTATTTTTTTGGTTTCAAGCAAAAAAAAATTTACACCTTGAATCCGTAGTTAACAGAGGCTGGAAAAAGGAAAAATAGTCGTTTAAAACCTTACAAGTCAATAAAGTCAATGCAGCTGCTGCTCACCTTAAGTTTTCTAAAATGTATAGGAGTATCTATACTCATATAGTCTTCATATATCAATCAATCAATCAATAAATTTATTCAATCAATAAACTCAACAAAATACACTTCAGTATAAACTCACCCGTAAGGCTCCATGGCCAGGAAAAAAACAGGGGAGAAACAAAATGAAACAAATACAGAAAAAAAACATTTTCAACATCATACATTCACACCTTTAAGAGACTCGACACAAGAAAGAAAAAAAAAATCGATAAAAAAAAAATCATAAAATACAATGATCCACCTAAAAATAAAGAAGCAAAAAAAATCCAAAAATCAAAAACAAAGCAGGGGACTAACAAGCAATCAATTTATTCCGCGTGGATCACCCTGTGATCAATCAATCAATCATTATATTCAACCAATAAATTTACGACAAAAACACATCAATATAGAACCCCTCGTAAGGTTCTATGGCCAGGAAAAAAAAAAACAGGGAAAAACATAAATGGCATAAAAAAAAAGAAAGAAAAAAAAATTCAATATAATGCATTGCAATTCAACCTTTCAAAGACGCAGCACACACACATAAAACAAAGAAGAGAAAAAAACAATAATTAAAAAACCCAAACAAAAAGCGATTTTATGAACCCCCCCCCCCAAACAAAAAAAAAGATGTAGGACAATTCAATACATTAAACTAAATTCTAAATATATATTTGAAACCAAACCACAAAAAATATTAGACAAACACAGTACCTCTCACAACAAATGTTTCCAACCCAGGATAGTGTCACCCCCCCCCCCCTACTACTACTACTAACAACTCATCGCAGCACCAAGCCGCCTGAGGCAAACACAGCAACGCACACTCCTCCTCAACCCCAATCTATTCAAAGCCTCCCTTTTTACGACCGCCCACGAGGTTCCCATTTCCTTTAAATCTTTCTTTATGACGTCCTCCCACCCCAGACGAGGACGACTTGCTTTCTGTTTAGCTCTAGATGGTTGGCCGAAAAGAACAATCTTCGGCAATCTGTCATCCTTCATCCGAACAACATGCCCTAACCACCTCAACCTTTCTTTCATTATAGACCTAGAGAGCTGTATTAAACCCCATTTTTTCTGTCGCCTGTTGTTTGAAATACGGTCAGTCAACCGGGTACCCAGAACAATCCTTAAGCAATTTCACCGAAGAAAATCTAGAAAATCTTCCTTGGCTTTCCGGAGCGCCCATACTTCAGAGCCATATTTGACCACTGTCATCACTGTAGCTTCTAAGATTCTAATCTTGGTTTGCAGACTTATCTTCCCATTCTTCCAGACTTTTTTTAACTGTGAAAAAACACCCTGAGCCTTGGCTATTCTATTTTTTAATATCTTCACTGCTCCCACCATCTTTACTAATAATACTACCAAGGTAAGTGAAACTGCCCACCTGATCAATCTTTTCATTACCCAACGTCACCTTTTCATTTTCACTTATTCCTAGCCTTAGTGACTTAGTCTTCCTAACATTAATTTTCAAATCAATACTAGCACCCTGAACTCGCAAAACCTCTAAAAGTTCATTCATTTTGATCACACTTTCATCTAGAATACAGAGACCATCAGTATAATTTAAGGCTAGGAGACTTTTCCCTTGCTGTTTTATTCTGTGCGCTCCCATTACCTTTTTTTTGCTCATTAGGACGAAGTACATAAAAATAATCAAAGCAGAGAAGAATAAAACACAATCCTGCTTAACTCCTAATTTAGTACAAAGCGAGCTGCTAACCTCATTTCCTACCTTAACCGCAGCAGTGTTATTCTCGTACATAGCACTAATCACTTTAATGTATTTGTCTGGTATACCATACAAGGATAAAACCTTTACTAAAGCTCCTCTATCAACAGAATCGAACGCTTGCTCATAATCTATAAAACTGAGGACCAAAGGTGTTTGAAAACTTAGGCACTTCTCAATTATTAACCTAAGAGTGAAAATTTGGTCAACACATCCTCTACCTTTTCTTAAACCGCACTGCTCTTCTCTTAAAACTTAGTCTACGGCATCTCTCAGTCTAAAAAGTATCATATTCCTAAGCAATTTGCTACCTACAGAGACCAGACTAATGCCTCGATAACTACCACACTCACTTTTATCACCTTTCTTATAAAGTGGCTTAATTAAGGTTTTTCTAAAATCGTTAGGTACTTCCCCTTTTTCAAAAATCATATTCAGAATCTCCAATAACTTATTTCTAACCTCAGAGCCACCATATTTAAGAAACTCATTTACTACCCTATCAGCACCTGGAGCCTTATTTGTCTTTAATCCTTTTAGTACTGTTTCTAATTCCTCCTCACAAAACAAATCTTCCTTCACATCCAAGGTATCACAAACTTTTTCATTTTCCTCTATATTTTTTCCTGCAACTCTATCTCGGTTAAGCAAATTCTCAAAATGTTCGGCCCATCTCGCTTTAGCTTTTGTCTTATCGCTAATTGCCACCCCATTCCTATCTTTAACTGGGACAAGTCCGGATTGACTACTACCTCTCAATTTGTTAACGTGCCAGTACAATATTTTACTATTATGCCGTCTACCTGCATCTTCTAAATCCTCGGCAATTTTATCCATGGCCTCCCCTTCACACCTCCTTAGTTCATATTTCAATGCTTTCTCCACTTTCTTTACATTTCTTTTGTTTTCATGTGATCTATCACTCAGATAATTCTTGTACAAGTCCTTTCTCCTTTCTATTAAACTTAAAGCTTTTTCACTAATATTCTTAGCTGCAGTTCTAGCTTTCTTCCCTAATGCAGCTTCAGCAACTTCACAAATTATTTTTCTAAGATTATTCCAACCATCTTCCACATTATCAAATTTTAAACTCTCAAATTTAATATTCAACTGTTCATGGAAAGTTTCTCTCAAATTCTCATCCTGGAGTCTACTAAAATCATAACTTCCCGGGAGGTAATTACCCTTCCGATATTTTAGCTTTAAATTAAGCCTTGACACTACTAGATGGTGATCTTTACTTTTAACATCAATAACAGCACTCCTATATACCCTAGTATCTTGTATTGATCCTGCCAGTCTTCGGTTAACTATAACATAATCAATAAGATTTGCAGTCTTACCATCACCTGAGTACCATTTTATGACCAAACACCATATTGGTTATAACTAGATTGTTATACCTACAAAATTGCAAAAGTCTGTATCCATTACTGTTTTCTTTTCCTACATCAAATTTACCTAAGCTGGGATACCATCTATCCTTATTTCTATCAACCTGGGCGTTAAAATCTCCCAGCAATAACATCATATTTCTACCTGGGACCATGTCTATTTGCTCCTGTAACTGTAAGTAAAATTCATCTGAGTCACTAGTATCTCCATCAGTCGGTTCTACAGGGGCGTATACTACTATAAGTGATACCTTGAACTTTCTAGTCATAAAATGACCAATTAGTATTCTATTATTAATACCTTTCCAGCCTAAACAAGACCTGGCAGCTTCCTTATTCATCAGGAGCCCTACTCCCTGTCTATGTAACCCATCCTTCCTGCCTGAGTAAACAAATTCTATATCACCTAATTTCATGCTTCCTACCCCTGGGATATGTGTTTCTGAAACTCCTAATAGATCCAGTTCGAATCGTCTGAATTCGTCAGTCAAAATGTCGATATGATAGTCATTTTTTAATGTCATAACATTCCAAGTTCCAATTTTCATGTTCTTTAAATCATTGAAATATTTTTCACCTCAGGAAAAGCAATGATCCTGGATACCAGTGCAGGATGGGGATCACATATCTTCTCAAGTCTACACCAAAGTGCTTAAGCCGGCTTAGAACCGGACAGCAAGAAGTCCCTGGGACCTCCATGAATGGAGGCTTTGTGCACCCCCCCTCCCAAATAATAATAATAAAATTAACAGAAATATATTTAAACATGAAAAATCAAGACATTAAAAAATTTCTCAAGATTCTTTTGAAAGTAACAAACGAGTGACATTCTTGAGATGACTCGGGTAGGCCATTCCATACAATATGACAAGCAGTTAATGGATTAAAGTCAGACCTCACCAATGGAGTAAATAGAATATTAATATTCCTTGAATTGCGAAGATGATACGAAGACCTATCAGTGACGAAAGAAGCAGTAGTTTGAAGGGCTGTGGGAACATCACCATGAATTTGATGAAAAGTGAAAGACGTGCACGAAAGAATGTAGAGAGACTGCAAATCAAGTAATAGGCTAGTTGGGTTAGTTTTAGTACAATTTGTTTCCTGTATAAGCCTTCTCGCCTTATCATATAACTTAGAAAGTGGTTTCAAAAAAGAAAAGAAATTTGACATCCATATTGTAGCGCAATAAGAGACGTAGGACTGAACTTAGTAATGGAACAGAATCTTTACAACTGATCCAGAAAAAATATGTTTTAGCTTCCTCAAAATTCCAAGACTCCTTGAGATTTTCGTATCGATTAGTCCAATATGATGCTTGAATGAATGGTTTTCATTGAGAAGAATAACGAGAAATCGGACATATCGTTACTCAGGTCTACTGAGAGAGCCCCTTGAATGCTGGATTTTAGTTACTTCAGAGCACGTCGGAGAAATACGACGCACAATTAAAAAACTTGACTTAGTAACATTTACTGCAAAGTAATTTGTATCAAACCAAAGGACGACTCTCTCAATTGGGTCAACTAATTTGGGAAGCATCTCAGACTCAGTTCCTACTGCAGTACCAATGGTACTGTCATCAGCGAAAGCAACGAGAGTGTCCACATCCTGCGAAAACGATGGATTTTTTTTAGCATTGAAAGATTCAGGATTACATAGGCGACAGCAAACTGTAGGTTTTTTATTCATAACCGCAACTATAAGGTCATTAACATAAACCAAAAAAAGAAACTGTCCAAGAACATAACCTTGAGGAAAACCAAACTCAACTTCAGACAAAAAGTGGGAGAGGGAATCTACGGAGATAGTTCTACCTGACGAATAGGAATCAAACCAAGCATGAGCCTTTCCTCTTACACCATTTTCTGATAGCTTATACAGCAGAATATCATGAGTTAAAGAGTCAAAAGCCTTATGGACATCTAGGAATATAGCTGAAGGAATCAAACCAGAGTCAAGCGCGGTGTGGAGAAAATTTAAAAGAGTTACACACGCATGCTCCGTAGAATGTTTAGCTTGGAAGTCAAACTGAAAATCATGAAAAAGTCTTTTAGCCTCTAGAAAAGCAAGTAGACGGGAAAGCGGGAAAGCATATACACTCTCTATTCCTTATATCTCATAGTCTATACTCCTTATGCACTTTGATTATGAAGGGTCACCTTTCTATTTCAAGGATAGTTCAAGCTGTGGGAAGGATATTCAAAAAAAAATTTGGCAAGAGGTTCCACTTGCCAAAAGTGATTCCACTTTTAAAAATTTGCTTCCATATTCTTTTGTAATTCTACTTCTAAGCCTTGTCTCCATGTTCTTCCATACAATAAAAGGCTCAGAATATTCTGCTCCCCATTGCACACCCGCCAAGGAAATCAATTTTTTTTTTCTTCAATTATCTCTCGTATGACAAGACTTTTAAATTTGTCTTTCATATATTTTGTAAACAGAATTTTTCCCAGTTCACTTCAGTATGTTCGAGTGAATAACTTCTATAAAAATAGAGTTTGTAGCAATCAAGCTAAATAGCAACCATTATTTAAGTTTCTATATTTACCTAATCTTTATAAAAGTGCTATACTTTCACAGTCTACTTAACTTTTCAGAAGTAATGAATTTTTTATAAATGCCATTTTGGCTTTTGAGCTAAGCACACATAGGCTATTCTTTAGAATTTTCAAAATTTCCGCCCTTGATTTTTATGGAGATCCTGCCACTATATTTGTTGCCCTTGCTAATGTATAAAATTAGTTGTTTGGTTTTAAAGAGTAATTATATGGTTCAACGGTAACTTCCTGGCTCCAAATTTTACTGAGTCGAGCTTCTTGATTTTCTCTTGAATTTTCAGGCTTTCCCTCAACAACTGAGAATCTTTTCTTAGAGAGCCCCACATTGAATTTTTTCAGTGAATTTTTTCACGTCCGACCCATGATCCACCAAAATACTGCCATGCCCCTAAGCTGGTGCCTGTGGTGCCACCGGTGGTGCCTGCACTCCACATTGTGAATCATAGGCGTATTTCAGTCAGTGCATTAGTTAGATTAGATTTCAGCCCTCTGACTGTTTCAGATACTCTGCCCGATTCAGATAAAAGGGGTTACCCATTTGGTGACCTTAGAAAAATCTCATAAACTTTTTGGATTTCTATTCCCTTTTTTTAATGTCCCCATGGAGTGAAATAGCTTAAAAGGATCTTCTGGCATCCAGTGTTTACTTTTAATTGCCATTTCCCCCCTTCCTGATTTTATTCCCAAATGTTAGACATATAATAACATAATTCACTTAAAATGTTTGCAAAGAAGTGAAAGGAAAAGTAACTTGTTTGTTTTAAATAATTTGGGCATAAACATTTTAATGTAAAAAACTTATTACGTAATGAAGTTTAAACAATTATTACAGCATCAATTCTATAACAATTTGGATTATTATTTGTGACAAAGTAAATAATCAATTATTAGAGTGTATGTGTTAAAAGAATAGCTAATTCAGGCCTCTGGTGCTATAATCTATTTTAAAATAAAAAGGACATGGTTCTGAAAGCGAGTTTGAAAGGATTTTTTTGTGAAGATTAAAGATTGAGTTGCAAACATAAAAATTAGGAAACTAAAAAACCGTCTAGACCCATTTTTGTCATTTTGTGTCATCTACGAGGTTTACATCTGGGGTTGTCAATACCCGCACTTCCCTTTCTACACACTATTAGTCAGATGGATATCTCTGTGGTAAGTTAAAATGCGTTTTTTGGGCTGTTTATTGTCCATGGCATTTTGTTCTGCCTTGGTTCTTGCGGGTAGTCAGTTCCTGGTATATGTTTGTAATTTCCCTTTTAGCATGTGTGTTTCTTTTTTCTTTTCTTTTTCTTGCTCCCTGCATTCCTGGTAATTTAGCCTTGGGAGAGGGGGTAAATGATTTGTCTTATTTTGCCGAATTTATTTTTGAATAGGTCTACTATTAAATTATAGCTATTCGCAAAAAGCCAAAAACTATTTGCAGTTTTTCTCATGAGGCTCTCCAGCCGAATTTTTTTTTAAATTTCCATGGTGAAGAGCTACAGTTTGGTGTAAACTAGGCCCCAGCTTCTGCTGCAGCTTTTCAGTGAAAAAAAAAAATACGGAAGCCACAACAAAGACAAAAACAATTTCACAGAAATGAAAAAAAGCAGAACGATTTTGCACCATCTAAGATCGAAACTAAAAACTAGGGCACTGGTGAGTGAAACCTTAACATCCATTACCAGGAGAGTAGCCAATTTGATTTTAGCGTGTTGTATTTAAACAATTACTTCTAGCGAAAGAAAACTGTATTTATAAAATATGGGCGGGATGGAAATTTTCAAGATGGTAGATTGTAAGCCTCTGGCTAAGGGGTTTTCAACATTTCAAGCGTAATTAGTTGAATGGCATATTTTTCAATTTTATTGGCTGCCATTTTTGAGTGGTTTCAAGCTCGTTTTGAAAATTCACAAAACATATTTCTCATTATTAACTCTTAGCATTGAAACACAAATAACATTTGTTACTTTTGAATCGAGCTTACGTCTTTTGTTCATTGGGGGTTTATTTTTCGAAACACTTTATTCAACTTTAAATTACTGTAGGAGGGTGGGGAGGTATCCTAGATTTGGAATCCTAAGCCCCAAGTTTAGGATATTACAAAAAGGATTATAATAATCAGCTTGTTATGCTTCTCAGCCTTTCTCCTCAAGAACTGCCATCCCACTATATTTTATCCCCATTAGCACTTTCATAAGGGATTATCAGGATTAATTTATTGCAATCACACGAATACAAGCATCAACTTCATATGAGCTTTTAAAAAGCTCTCATTTGTGTTTTAGCTCCTCCATTTCGCAAGAAAAAAAAAGATTAGTGATAAACAGACTAGAAGCTGATTTTCTTGAAAATTAGAAAATTGAGCACTGAAACCTCCATTTAAGCACTCGGATCCAGAACCAATTATGTAACAAATTACTATTAATCTGTTTTCACTATCACCTATTACTACTGTTTTTGCAATCAAAGTTCCTGAGGCAACTTTATATAAAAGTTTGTCCCACTAGACTGTTTTTTTTAAATAAGTTTTAAACTTAAGGTTACAACCAGCCGTGGTCTGCAATAAATTTTGATTCTAAATTACGCAGCAGCTATCCGAAAAGTCCTTGATTAGCGATCATGTGATGGTTGTCACCAGCAAATATAAAGAATGAAACATTTCGAGAAAATATCAGATTAAAACTGTAAACTGGTGAAAAAGAGAAAACTTTAAACTGTAAAAATGAAGATTTTCGTCTCAATAGTAAGTGTTTATTCTTCTTTGTTATTTTTTTTTTCAAATGAAACCAAGGAATGGCATTAAAATCTACAAACCGAGATCATTTCATGCAGTGATGTAACTGCCTGTCAGTTTCGAACTACTTATATGAAAATTCAAATTTCTGACTTAATTTCTTAAAACCAAGCTTTCGTCTAGAGGAATTATTGGAACGAGATGAGAAATATTTTTAAAGCAATAAAAAATGTTAGCATATAGAACTTAGGGTCTAGAAACGAAAACACCCCTGACATATATAATTTATGTTTGTGCCAAGTTTTAATGTGGCTACTTACTTTCATTGAAAATATCTATATTTTTTTAAATTAATATCCATTTGTTTTTAACCTTAAACCCAAAGTTATAAATATAAGGTGGGCTACCACTCCTGAGAACCCACTCTTTAAATCAGAATACACATTCTCCAGAGCAATGCTTCTATTAAATAGGTTCAGCAGAAGATCAGTGGACCATAGGAATGGGAAACAAGGGGCAATACCTCCCTCCCTTGTAAGCAATCAATAAGACATCATAAAATGGACACAAATATGGAAAAAATAAATATTCCTTTTTTAATTCTTAATAACAATAAAACTTTTCTTAGCAATCCCCCCCCCCCAACCTTGCCTCTTCAGAAAAAATCTGGAAGCACTATCTATCTCCTTTTACTTAGTTAAGCAAATGAATTTGATCCTTTATGGTAAGTAGAAAAAAAATATTCTTTCAATTAAAGGAAACTATCAGTCCACAGCACCCATATTAAAGGTTTAGTAGAAAGTATGAAAATGAAAGAAGCTTAAAGATTGGCTTATAAAATCCCCCCCTCTTCTCTATCAAACTCCTTCTATATTCAACCGAAAGTTCACTGGAATTTAAAATTTTGTGAGGCTTCAGGGACATCCCTCAACTGTACAAAACCCTTTGGCCCTGCTCAATAAAAAGTGATACACAAATATACACTAGCGTTGATAAGTTTTCAAGCCTCAAATGAACCTACTTGCTTAAATAAAGCTTAAATACAAATATTTTGCGCTAAGCGTTTGTAGTGTTTCGACTGCCAGCATCCATAGCAGTGGCAATACTGTCCTAAACTGAATTTTAGCGATTAAATGTGACTATTAGCTATCAAATGACATTGAACAGCTCTCTACGATATTCTTGTGAGGAAATAAAACAGAAAACGCAAGACTTATCAGCGTTTCTTGCGCTTCGAGCTTAAAAATTTCCAGAAATTTGTTTGCGCAATAAACTTTTACTTTGAAAATGAACTCAAATAATAATCCTCATTCCTGAATAAGCATCAACGGCAAGTTTTCGATAGTGTTTTTTTAATGTATTTTTACGATTTTGTTACCTATGGGCCCTTGTTTTTTTCTGTACTAGGGTGCAGCTGCTGCTGCAACCATGACCTTCAAATATGCTTTAGCCTTGGACATGAAAAGCTTAGCTAATTTTCAAATACATATGACAGAGGAATAAAATGTTTTTTTTAGATGAAAAGGGATAGTTTTAAATTGAAGCTGTATAAAATACAAAAGAAGTAACCAATAAATAAAGACCATTTCATTCAAGTCAGCTTTTGTCATCTCTGACAAAACGGACTAAATCATATTTTCTAGTTTAACTGTTGGTATGAGGAGGTTTGCCTTTGGTTTGAATGGGGGTTAAGTCAGACAGGTTTAAATTAAACAAGAGTTGAGTTGGATGAGGATTAACTTAAATGAGAGTTGAATTGTATGGACGTTGAGTTCTATGGGGTTGCAATAAATAAGGGGAAGTGGGGGTTAAGTTGTATGAGGGTTGAGTTAAAAAGAGTTTGAGTTGACTGAGGGTTGAGCTGAATGGTGTTGAGTGGCATGGGTATTGAGTTGAGTGAGGGTTTAGTTATATTGTGGTTCAGTTGAGTGGGGCTCAGCTAAATGGAAATGGTTAAGTTCAGTTAATAGGGAGTCGAGTTGCATGAGGGTTCAGTAAAGGGGGTTGACATACCACGAGGATTCAGTTATGCAGGGGTTGAGTTTCATGAGGGATCAATTGAGCAGGGTTGATTTGCACTAGGGTTCAGTTTAACGATGGTTGAGTTCTGCGAGGGTTCAAGTATACGAGGTTTCAGTTGCACAGGAGTTCAGTTATACTCAAGGCCATACCCAGGATTTTTTTTGGAGAGGGTTTTACTCAAAGATTTTTTTTGGGGGGAAGGGAGGGGTTTACACAAAAAAAAACCTCAAACAACGCATACAAAATTTGTTTATGTCCATTTTTGTTACGTTTTTATGAGTCAAACAAACATTTAGGGGGGGGGGGTTCAAACACACTTAAACCCCCCCCCCCATCTGGGTATGGCCATAGTTATGCTTGGGGTTAGATGCACGAGGACTCAGTTACAGGAGATTTAGTTACACGAAGCCTCAGTTGCAATGGAACCACAAGATGAAATTGCAACGACGTTATATATTGAACAAAAGGTGTTGTATTCACACAATACTTTTCTCTAGTGTAAAATATGCCTACTGGGTGGTGACTCAAAGAGATACCCGATAAGAGATATACAAATAGGTAACGGCCTTTTAGCTATATCTATATTTGTATATCTCTTTGGTGATCCAAAGAGATATACAAATAGGTAATGGCCTTTTAAGTTTCCTTTAGGTGAACACACATAAACTTTGAATGACATAATTCTTATTACCGCCACATAGACATCATGATCTTGGAAATGCCTAGGTGGGGCATGGCCCAAAATTGGCTAGGAACCATGAGCCACTGGTCTAATACATTGCGTATGGAAAATAGAATATAACCGCTGAATTATATATATATATATATATATATATATATATATATATATATATATATATATATATATATATATATATATTATATATATATATATATATATATATATATATATATATATATATATTATATATATATATATATATATATATATATATATATATATATATATATATATATATATATATATATATATATATATATATATATATATATATATATATATATAAGAAACAACACTTTTTCAGGTTGTTTATGTCGCATTAATTTGCCTGTCCAGTTTTGCTGCTGCCCGGCCAAGAGGAGAAAATGGCTTTAGAATAGATCACTTCGATGATTTTTTAACCAGAAGACAAGGCTCGGAAGGAGGTAAATCAACTTTGGTATTTGGCTACGATCACGGGGAGGTTTGCACACTTATAATGCTGGGGTATCCAAGATTTTCACAAATTTTGAATTTTAAAGTTTCCTTATAAATGATGCTGTCATCTACTTTTGAACTTCCTCGAAGCAGTTGCTCTCATTTGACAATCTGCTGGCAAACCCCAAAGGCCTCCAACATAGCCAGTAATTGAGGATAATTTACCAGTAGCAGATGATAAGAAACGCCAATCTGACCCAGTTTACCGTTAGAGTGTTAACAAAAATTTAAAGCGCTAGGAACTTCTATATTACCTTCTATATTCATGATTTTCTTATGCTAGAAGGCCTAGCATAAACTTAATTTTAACCAGAGTCTTTTGTTAATAATTTCATTGAACTCATCAGTTTGTCGCTGTATTTTGTGACAAATTTCCAACTATAAATTTAAATGCTGTTTTTTTCATCGTCCAATGTTATTGTCAAAATAAATAATTATCTTAATCAATTTCCTGATCATAGATCAAGGGCTATAAGATAAGTTGACGCTTTTGATAAAAATTGACATTGCAGTTTCTTTCCCTATTTTGAACCCCTTTCTCAAAAGCTCCTTACTTCAGAAAGATCTTAGTTTAACTTCTTTTGAATTGTTTTCTTAGAGATTTTCAAACAAGAAACATTCTTGTCTTTTTTGCTATACTTGGCAAAAGCATTCGAGCCAAGTAACAGGTATATTAAACGCAGACATTTTGATATACAGAGGGTATCTTGATCCTCCCATTCCCCCAAGATGTCCAGATGTTCACGGTGGAAAATATATTATTTCATATCCTCCCCCAAAGTCAGGCTTTCTTGAGTATGTTTTTACTTATACTCTCTAGTTGCAGAGTAAATACAATTTTATAACAATCTAAAATTTTAACATATATCTGATACTTTTAGTGATTTCTACAAAGAATACCTGGGCTATAAAACAAAAAAAAGCAAAAAGTTTGCTCATCAAAAAGGTACTTAGAGAATCATAAAATTCTTTGGTCAATTTTCTGAAGCTTGAAAAAGGAACTAATCTTCGGGTGAAACTCCAGGAAAAAAAAATATAACTATTTGACCCAACCCTAAATAAAATACAATGGAAGACATTTTTGCAGCCGTTTTTTTTTTTTGAAATGAAGAAAGTGAGACTTATTTTTAAGACTTCCAGAAAATGCTAGAAGTATTAGAAAACACATTATCTGAGGACTCAATTTCATACAAAGCACCAACAGAAATGTAAACTTGTTTTTGGTTTTTGGAAAGTGATATCCTATAATTACTTTGGATTTTTCTTTTTATTTAGGAAACAAGCCAAACAGAGATGAGAAAGCCAGATTTTATGGAGGGTATGGCTTTGGTTATCCACCCATATATTATCCGTATATTGGCTACGGTGGATACGGCTACGGAGGATATGGACCCTATGGTGGATTTTTGTAAACTATAAATATTATGATATAACTGTGAAATTACTGTTATTTGTTTGTTAACCTAATTTTATATAATAAATTTATAAAAAAAAAAATTTTTCATACGCACTTTTACCGTTATCTAAACATACTGCTACTACTACTACTTACGACTCACAACAACACCAAGCCGCCTGAGGCCAACGCAGCTACGCACACTCCTCCTCCATCCAAATCTATTCAAAGCCTCCCTTCTTACACCCTCCCAGGAAGTTCCCATTTCCTTTAAATCTTTCTTTATGACGTCTTCCCATCTCAGACGAGGACGACATGTTTTCCTTTTAGCCCTAGTCGGTTGGCCGAAAAGGACTATCTTTGGCAATTTGTCATCCTTCACCCACACAACGTGCCCCAGCCACCTCAAATTTTCTGTCATTATAACCCTAGAGAACGGTATTGAACCACATTTTTCGAACAGTCTATTGTTTGAAATACGGTCAGTCAGCCGGGTACCCAGAACAATTCATAAGCAATTTCTCTGGAAAACATCTAGCATATTTTCATCCGCTTTTCGGAGCGCCCATGCTTCAAGCCATTTCTGAATACCGTCATCCTGTAGCTTCTAATATTCTAATCTTGGTTTGCAGAATTATCTTCCTGTTCTTCCAAACTTTTTTTTTACTTTGAAATAACACACCGAGCCTTGGCTATTCTACTTTTAACATCTTCACTGCTCCCACCATCTTTAATAATACTACTACCAAGGTAAGTCAAGCTACCCATCTGATCAATCTTTTCGTTACCCAACATCATCTTTTCATCTTCTCTTATTCCTAGCCTTAGTGACTTAGTCTTCTTAACATTAATTTTCAAACCTAGTCTAGAACCCTGAACTTGCAAAACCTCTAAAAGTTCATTCATTTTGCTCACACTTTCATCAAGGATGCTTAAATCATCAGTATAATCTAAGTCCAGGAGACATTTTCCTCCCCATTTGATTCCGTGGTCTCCCATTGCCTTTTCTGTGCTTCTTGAGACGATCTCCATCAAAATAATCCATATAAAAAGGGATAGAACACAACCCTGCTTAATTCCTGATTTAATACAAAACCAGCTACTAACCTCACTTCGTATTTTAACGGCAGCAGTGTTATTCTCGTACGTAGCACTAATCACTTTAATGTATTTGTCTGGTATACCATACAAGGATAAAACCTTTACTAAAGCTCTTCTATCAACAGATTCGAACACCTGCTCATAATCTATAAAACGGAGAACCAAAGGTGTTTGACAACTCGGGCACTTCTCAATTATTAAACAGTTTGAATACGAAACCAGCTGCTAACCTTATTTCCTTCCTTAGCCGCAGCACTGTTATTCCTGTACACTGTACTAATCACTTCAATGTATTTGTCTGGTATCAAACAGTTCGTGGTAACGAACTGTAAGTAAGGACTGACCCGGCTCAATAGTAACAGAAACTCTAAAAAACGGAATTTTGATACCCATAGCTACATCACAAGAATCAGATGTTTGCTGATTTCAAATATATACGTTTCATTAAGTTTAGTCTTATCCAAAAAAGGTTAAGCGCCTGAGAAAATTTGCCTTATTTTCAAAAAAAAGGAACAAACACCCCCTAAAAGTCATAGAACTTTAACAAAAATCACACCATCAGATTCAGCATATCAGAGAACCCTACTGTAGAAGTTTCAAGCTCATATCTGCAAAAATTTGGAATTTTACATTTTTGACCAGAAGAAAGGTCATGGATGCGTGTTTATTGTTTTTTTTTGTTCCCAGGGATGATCGTATCGACCCAGTGGTCATATAATATCGTGAGAGGGTTCATTCGGACGCAAGTTAATTCCCCACAGTTCCCGGGGGAAGGGCTGCAAGATACAAACTTTACCCATTGTTTACATAAAGTATTGGTTATTGGGAAGTATGCAGACGTTCTCAGGAGGGATTTTTATCCAGGGGGGGGGGGGGGGGTCAGAGTAGAGGATTACGGGGGAAGATCTTTCCATGGTGGATGTTTCCTTGGGGGAAGGTACATTTCTATGAAGCGAGGGGGCAGATTTTCCAGCATTATTTAAAAAAACGATCATAAAATTAAATATAAAAACAAGTTTTTTCCAACTGAAAGTAAGGAACAACATTAAACTTAAAACGAACAGAAATTATTACGTATAGGAGGGGGTTCTTCCCCCTATTCAATACCTCGCTCTTTATGCTAAAGTTTTTTTTAGTAGTTTCAAAAGATCTATCTATTCTAATTAACCGGCTTTTGTGATTCAGGAGTTTCTGATTCGAAAAAATTTGAACTTTAGCTTAAAGAGCGAGGTATTGACAAGGGAATATACGTAATAAAACACACGAATATAGAAGCTCGTTACGTAAGTTAATTCGTAAGTTACGTCAGAACAAAATTTCGAGAAAGCCATCTAGCCAAAAAAAGGGATTTAATATGCAAATTTCGTTTTAATTATTCATGTACGGTTAGCCAAAATTAAAGCTTCATTAATTCAAAAACGTTCAGAAATTAAATAAAAAAAACAAGTTTTTCTTAACTAAAAGTAAGGAGCGACATTACAACTTAAAACGAACAGAAATTTTCCGCATATGAAAAGGTCTGTCGCCTCCTCAACGCCTCGCTCTTTATGCTAAAGTTTGACTCTGTCTCACAACTTTATTTTTTAAGACAATTAAAATCCTTCAGGGTAAAGAGTGAAGTGTTGAGGAGGGGACAGACCCTTTCATATACGGAATAATATCTGTTCGTTTTAGGTTTTAATGTTGCTCCTTACCTTCAGTTAATTAAATAAAAAAACAAGTTTTTTTTAACTGAAAGTAAGGAACGACGTTAAAACTTAAACAAAAAAAAATTAGTAATCATGTGAACGGGGTGCCACTCTCATCACCGACACGAACATTACTATTAATTTTTTTATTTTTTAAACAAGATAGATCTTTGAGACAGTAAAAATTTATCTAAAGGCTCGAGGCGTCAAGGCGGGTAAACTTCCTTTCATATACGGAAAAACTTCTTTTCGTATTAAGTTTTAATGTCGCTTCTTACTTTCAGTTGAAAAAACTTTTTTTTAATTTAATTTTTGAACGCTTTGTAATTAATACAGGTTTCGATTTTGAGACACTGGACATGAACAACTAAAACGGAATTTGCATGTTAATTTTACTTTTATTTTGTTAAATGGCTATCTCGAAACCTGTTTAATTTTAATTACGAACGTTTTTATTAGTAATAAATATACATAACTTACGAATTAACTTACGTAACGAACTTCTATATTCATCGATTTTTAATACGTATATTAGGGGGTTCGCCCCTTAGTCAATACCTTGCTCTTTAACCTGATTTTCGAATTTTGTTCCAATTCTTTAAAAATGACCCTTAATCACAAAGGCCGTTAATTAGAATAAGTAGCTCTTATGAAAGTACTAAAAACTCTTTGGCTTAAAGAGAGAGGTATTGACTAAGGGGTGAACCCAATCATATACGTAATATTTTCTGTTCGTTTTAAATTTTGATGTTTCTCTTTACATTCAGATGAAATTTTTTTTTTATTTAATTTCTGATCTTTTTCTTTAATAATGACAGGAAATCCGGCGCCACCTTCATAGCAATGTCCCTTCCCCCATGAAAACTTCCTTTATAGAAAATTCCTTCCATATAACACCCTCCCATCTACGAGAAAAAATCCACCCTGAAAACGTCTGTATATTTCCCAATAACCAATACTATATGTCAACATTTGGTAAACTTCATAACTTTCAGCCCTCCCCCCGGGGATTTTGGGGGATTAAGTCATCCTAAAAGACATACTTATCATATTTTCGACTATGCTGAACAAAATGGTTATCTAAAAATTTTGATCGGGTGACTTTGAGAAAAAAATTAGCGTAGGAGGGGGCCGAGTTGCCCTCCTTTTTTTGGTCACTTAAAATGGACACTAGAACTTTTAATTTCCGTTTCAAGGAGCCCTTCCACGATATTCTAGGACCACTGGGTCGATACGATCACCCCTGAAAAAAAAATAAATAAACACGTATCCGTGATCTTTCTTCTGGCAAAAAATGCAAAATTCCCCATTTTTGTTGATAGGTGCTTCAAACCTCTACAGTAGGGTCTTCTTCTACGCTGAATAAGATGGTGTGATTTTCATTAAGGTTCTATAGCTTTTAGGGGGTCTTTCCCCCTTTTTTCGAAAATCAGCCAAATTTTCTCAGGCGCGTAACTTTTGATGAGTAAGACTAAACTTGAAGAAACTTATGTATTTGAGATTAGCATTAAAATCTGTTTCTTTTGATGTATCTATTGGTATCAAAATTCCGTTTTTTAGAGTTTCGATTACCATTGAACCGTGTCGCTCCTTACTTACAGTTCGTTACCACGAACTGTCTGATAAAGAAGTTTTTTTTATTCAATTTCTGAACGTTTTTGAATTAATGAAGCTTTGATTTTGGCTCACCGTATATTAATTGTAAAAACGAAATATGCATATTAACTTTCTTTTTTTGGCTAAATGGCTACTAAGAAAATTTAGCATAGTACAACTTCGACGTATTCTACAACACTGAAAATCATGAGAATCAGTGTATTGGTAGAAATTCGTGACAACAAAATAGAGTACAATAGATCTAGATATATTTTTCCCAAATTTTAATTTTAAAAAAATTCCGAAAAATATGTTTTTCAAAGAAAAGTAAAGGTAATTTTAAACTTAAGCACAGAATATAAAAATACTTGTTAAAATTCAAACTCAACACGACCGGAAATTAAAATTAAAGTAAAAATGAAACCCAAAACGAACAGAAATTAAATAAACAGTCATAGCAAAAAACATACAACAAATAATAATATAAATGAATAAATTGATCTTAAAGCGGGTAATGCCTAGATTGAATCAAAATATTTTGCTATTTATATAAATGAAAAAAATAAATCTTAAAACGAGTGAAACTTAAATTGAATACGCAAATCAAGCTTGAAACGGACAAAAATCGCTATAAACAAGAGTTTGGGTATCGCCTCCTTCTGTCACCGTAAAAGTCTAAAACCTACTCCGTCATTGGCGCTTAACTAAAAACCAATTTTATGACAAATATTTTCTTTTGTACTTAATATTGAAAATAAATATTAAAATTATAGTAAAATTTTGAAGTGATGAGCTTTCAGCAATTAATATCATTATACATCAAATATTCAGTTTAATTTATTAGCTCTTTCTAAATTTGTTCAAGACGAATTTAGTTTTACTAAACACAAGATTTTGGATACTGCCACCTTCACCTTCCATAACTGTAAATTAAAATCAAAAGCCTACTGCGTCAGTAGAATGCTAATATTGAATTCTGGGACTTTATGTTCCTTGGCACCTTTCCAAGGCAGATTACCAGACTGGCTATTGCTATTGATATCAATTGCACATGGAACTTTGGGGAGATTACGTTCCTTGGCACCTTTTCATAGCATGTACTTATGGATACCTTTCCAAGCAACGTGATTAAACACCCTTTTACAATCGGAATTGTTTGATTGACATTTGCAAAAAGGGATAAGGAATTCGCAAATTGGACACTATGAACGATATTAATTAATGTTTGAATAATAGGAGTGTGATTGATTCTAATTAGTGATTGGATAATTTTTTAACAAGAAATCTCTGAATAAAATATTTTTGGAGAGATGGGAGAGAGTTTTGCTTGCCTTTCATTGGTACCTTTCCAAGCGATCGGGGATTCCCCTCCGGTTCCTGAACATTGCAAAAAAGATAACAGTATGAGCGGGGATTCCCCACACAAGTTTGTTTCAACTCCAAGTTTTTCAACCAGACTGTTTTTTTTTAGCTAACATCCGTTTTTTAGGAGCCAATCACCTTACGATTTAATTTTCATTATGATTTGATATATTCTAGATAATACACCGAATATTATTAACTTTGGAACAATGGATCCGTCAATTTTCAATGTAAGTACAGCTTACTGAATTTCTTAATTTATTTCCGAATAAAAATTATTTTACCAGTAAATTCAAATTTCAGGGGAACTTAGCCTCCCCTCTCCCTCCCAACAATACGAACCCATACATTAGTATAAGTATACTCGTTAGAAAACGCAAAGTACGCTCTTTTTTCTATTATGTAAACAAAACCCATCCCCCACTGCTCTGTTTACGAGCATAATTGTTTAGAAATAGTTATCTCGTTCAAAATGTCCCTTTTCCCAATTGTGCATTTAAGATTTGTTCTCTTTTTTTTCCGATCTAAATAGAACCAGCCGTGTTATAAGAAAACGGTTGGTTTTGGAAAACAGACTTGGGACGCTCGTGTCATCACCGAGATTAGTAACACATGTCTTTGTCTGTTTCAAGACATGTTAAAAATATAGATTAAGGTTGTTATTAAAATCGTTAATTAAAAGAATAGTGCACTAAACTTGGAATTTATATACATCCAAATCGTATTCAAAAATTTTGGAAAGAAAGTAAAGTTTTGTATAAAAAGGACATAGGGCGCTACAAATATCAGAATCGACCTTAGGGGGTAATTTATATTATGGGAAGATGTTTTTGAAATCTCCCTTCCCTCCAAACTCAAATTTTCCAAAATTCTACATTAGAAGCCTTTTTAATTATTTCTAAAGCGCTAAGACATAGAGTACTACAAACATCAGAATCAACTTTAGAAGACAAATTATGTTATGGCAAGATGTTTTTGAAATCCCCCTTCCCCCAAACTTAAAATCACATCAGAATCGACTTTAGAGGACAAATTATGTTACGGTAAGATGTTTTTGACCATAAACTCTAGTTTTTAGTAAAAAAAAATTATAGAAAATAAATTTCTCTGGCTTAAATCTGACACTTTGGTTAGAAAAAACTCTAGCTTTGGTTCAAAAATAAGCTATTTCCGTAAAATCTGAACTAATAAAGGATTTTGACCGTAAACTCTAGTTTTTTTTGTAAAAAAAACATGGAAAATACATTTCTCTGGTTCAAATTTGAAACCTTGGTTAGAAAAAGACCCGTTTTGGTTCGACAATAAACTATTTCCGTAAAATCTGAACTAATAAATGTGTTTGACCGTAAACTCTTGTTTTTTGTTAGGATTCCCCTGTTAGTCGAGATATAATTGTATAGAAAACGTAGTTCTAGGTTATATTTTCCTTTTACCTCTTTAGATTTCTTGCTAACATAGTTTTAAAACCTTATGATTTTATAGGTATTCAAAAGAGATACGGTAGTGATAGCTACTTATAGAGGAGAAGTCGAATCCCCCATCTCCCAAGGACATTTCAAGTATCCCATATAAATTTTTAAGGAAAAAAATGGTATCAAAACAAATTTTATGGAATGCTATAACAAACTAATTGGATACCATTCGCTTTTGTCCCAGTTACATATTCAAGTCGAGACTGTATTGAATGTAAAATTGTTGAAAAAACAGATTATATCACGATAAATTTTGTAAAATACTGTAGCGTTAAACTTGCATCATATTTCAATTCCGCAACCGAAAGGATTTATCATCGGTAAGGAAAAATGAAATAATTAAAACACTAAGTTAAGCAGAATTTAAGAAGTTTTCACAAGAATGAGAAAAGACCTTTAAAATTATTTATGAGGAAATGAGGTAACTATTTTGTATCTTTTTTCAATCCTCGACAATATCAAATTTGAAATGAAAGCGAGCAAATTTTCGTACACAATATTCTTTTTTGTAATTTTTGTTCGTTTTAGATTCCAATTATTTAACAAACGATTTGTGAATTTTTTTTTCTCAAATATGGATTCTTTGAATTCATTGACTTATTCATAATCCTTAATTTAAGAGTAAAGAACTGCTTATTGTCACCTTGGCTGATATCCCTGCTATTCGACGCGGCTTAAAATCACGCTTGGACCCATTAGAGTCTGAGAGAACTATTGTGTTAAGAACCCTGGCAATTCAAGAAGAAAAGAAGACCAATAGTGTACCTGTCGAGATGGAGCGAGTCGTAACTCTTACCGAAGATATTAATCAAGATGTTATTCTTGTCAAGGAACTTAAATACATTAACCTAACAGGAGCATAACTTTTGAAACTTATATTTAATATTAAACTTCAATAGTATATCGAATCTGTATTGTCCCATCTTATGTATATGTAATTAATAAGTTTTCCCTCCCCCTCACATTTAAAGAATAAAAATCTACTTTAGAAAACTTTGAGCCAATCCCGTTAAAGGTACTGCTAATGAAGTGAAAAAACTGACAAGAGACATTTATTTTAGCCAAAAAGAGTGTGTCTGTTTAGTACATGGGGTTTTCGAGTGAATTGCGGCATAAGAGTATCAAAAATAGAAGTAAGTTTACAGAAAATTTACGTTTGAACAGTTATCCGACTTTATTTCTCCACATCGCTGATTTAATGTAACAGCTTCTTAGTTTTACTTGAAAAATATCAATTGTGGAAAAAAAGTTTCTACCACCCTATCAAATACAAAAATAGAAGTAAGTTTACTGAAAATTTACGCTTGAAAAGTTATCCGACTTTATTTTTGCTCATCTTTTATTTAATGTAGTAGCTCTTTACTTTCACCTGAAACAATTCTTTGTGGAAAAAAGGTTTCTGTCACTCTAACAAATATAGCAATAGAAGTAAGTTTACAGAAATTTAGGTTTAAACGATTATTCAACTTTATTCCTGCTCATCATTGATTTAATGTAGCAGCTCTTTACTTTCACCTGAAAAATATCCTTTGCGGAAAAAAGTCTCTGCCACTCTAACAAATATAACATTAGAAGTAAGTTTACATAAGTTTACGTTTGAACAGTTATTCGACTTTATTTCTAACCTAACCTAACCTGACCATGATTCGTTCTACTTAATCTAACAAAAAGAAAGGGAACATTTTTGATTTCTAAACAATTTTATTGTATAATTACAACAATAATACTGCATATGTGCAATTAGCGATATAGCTTATTGTCTTCGATATGCTTCACTAAGGATCGTTTATGAGTGCTGGCGTATCTGATGAAATAATTTAGGTCGTATGATAAATTTAATTTATTTTTTTTTAATGCAGTAGTTTTTTAGTAAGGACACTCGATATCCTAAAAGTATTTGATTCAAACTTTTACCTTGAGCATCGATGTTGTTAGCAGAATTTCAAAAGGATCGTTTAAGAGTGCTAGCGTATCTGATGAAGTAATTTAGATCGTATGATCAATTTAATTTTTTTTTTAATGCAGTAGTTTTTCAGTAAGGACACTCGATATCCTAAAAGTGTTTGATTCAAACTTTTACCTTGAGCATCGATGTTGTTAGCAGAGTTTCAAAAGGTTCGTTTATGAGTGCTGGCGTATCTGATGAAATAATTTAGGTCGTATGATAAATTTTTTTTTTTTTTTAATGCAGTAGTTTTTAAGTAAGGACACTCGGTATCCTAAAAGTGTTTGATTCAAACTTTTACCTTGAGCATCGATGTTGTTAGCAGAGTTTCAAAAGGATCGCTTAGGAGTGCTGGCGTATCTGATGAAATAATTTATGTTGTATGATAAATTTAATTTATTTTTTTTAATGCAGTAGTTTTTTAGTAAGGACACTCGATATCCTAAAAGTGTTTGATTCAAACTTTTACCTTGAGAATCGATATTGTTAGCAGAATTTCAAAAGGATCGTCTATGAGTGCTGGCGTATCTGATGAAATAATTTAGATCGTATGATCAATTTTTTTTTTTTTTTAATGCAGTAGCTTTTTAGTAAGGACACTCGATATCCTAAAAGTGTTTGATTCAAACTTTTACCTTGAGAATCGATGTTTTTAGTAGAATTTCAAAAGGATCGTTCATAAGTGCTGGCGTATCTGATGAAATAATTTAGGTCGTATGATAAATTTAATTAATTTTTTTAATGCAATAGTTTTTCAGTAAGGACACTCGATATCCTAAAAGTGTCTGATTCAAACTTTTACCTTGAACATCGATGTTGTTAGCAGAATTTCAAAAGGATCGTTTATGAGTGCTGGCGTATCTGATGAAGTAATTTAGATCGTATGATAAATTTAATTTATTTTTTTTAATGCAGTAGTTTTTCAGTAAGGACACTCGATATCCTAAAAGTGTTTGATTCAAACTTTTACCTTGAAAATCGATGTTGTTAGCAGAATTTTAAAAGGATCGTTTATGAGTGCTGGCGCATCTGATGAAATAATTTAGGTCGTATGATAAATTTAATTTATTTTCTTTTAATGCAGTAGTTTTTCAGTAAGGACACTCGATATGCTAAAAGTGTCTGATTCAAACTTTTACCTTGAGCATCGATGTTCACAAACACACATAGAGACAACACACACACAGAGATGACACACACACACAGATACGACACACATATAGAGACGACGAACGTAGAGAGATGAGACACAAACACAGAGACAACACACGCACACAGACGACACACCCACAGAGACGACAAACACACATAGCGACGATGCACGCACAGAGACGACACACACACAGAGACGACAAACACACAGAGAGAAGACACACGCACAGAGACGACACACACACACACACACAGACGACACACACATAGCAACGACACATGCACAGAGACGACAAACACACAGAGACGACACACATAGAGAGACGACACACACAGAGAGAGAGGACAAACACACAGAGACAACACACACAAAGAGACGACACACAAACAGATACGAAACACACAAAGAGACGACACACGCACAGAGACGACACACACACAGATTCGACTCACACACAGAGAGGAAAAACACACAGAGACGACAGACACAAAGAGACGACTCACACACAGAGAGGACACACACACAAAAACGACACACACACACAGAGACGACACACACATAGAGAAAACACAGACACAGAGACGACAGAAACACAGAGACAACACACACACAGAGACAAAACATACACAGAGACGACACATACACAGAGACGACAAACACACAGAGCGACGACGCACGCACAGAGACGACAGACACACAGAGACTACACACACACAGAGATAAGACACACGCACAGAGACGACACACACACACACAGACGACACACCCATAGTAACGACACATGCACAGAGACGACACACACACACAGACGACACACATAGAGAGACGACACACACACACAGAGAGGACAAACACACAGAGACTACACACACAAATAGACGACACACACACAGATATGAAACACACACAGAGACGAAACACACACAGAGACGACACAAACACAGAGGTGAAACACACGCACACAGAGAGGACAAACATACAGAGAAGACAAAAAAACAGAGAAGACACACCCACAGAGACGACACACACATACAGATACGAAACACACATAGAGACGACACACACACATAGAGACAGCACACACACACAGAGACGACACCCACACAGAGACAATACACACACAGAGAGACGAGACACACAAAGTGACGACTTACACATAGAGACGACACACACACACAGAGACGACAAACACACAGAGACGACACACATAGAGGGACAACACACACAGAGACGACAAACGCACAGAGACAACACACACAAAGAGACGACACACATAGATACGAAACATACAAAGAGACGACACACGCACAGAGACGACGCACACCTAGAGCCGACTCACACACAGAGAGGACAAACACACAGAGACGACAGACACAAACACACAGAGACGACAGACACAAAGAGACGACTCACACACAGAGAGGACAAACACACAGAAACGACACGCACACACACAGAGATGACACACACATAGAGACAACACAGATACAGAGACGACACACACACAGAGACAAAACACACACAGAGACGACAAATACACAGAGACGACACACACGCACACAGAGACGAAAAACATACAGAGAAGACACAAAAACAGAGACGAAACACCCACAGAGATGACACACACATAGAGACGACACACGCACATAACCGACACACAAACAGAGTCATAGTTTACTGTTTACTGTTTATTTGATTAATTCAACATAACAAAAAACATATACCCCCAACAGAGAGCAAAGCTCGTAAAATTGGGTAAAAAAAAAAAAAAAAAAAAAAAAACATTTTCTCAGCATAACAAAAGAGAGAAAGAAAAAAAACCTGGTTAAAGAAAAAAACAAAAAACATAACATACATAAAGAAAACAAACGCTGGACAAGTGGGGCACGGAAGGCTATCCCAACATGGGTAACAAATATAAACAAAAAATAATAATAATAATAATAAAAAAATTTCTATTCCGCCATCACAGGTCAATACATAATTTTAATATTTTCTTCCTTAGAACTGATATTTGCCGAAATGACTCAATTTGAATTCTATCTTTCAGCCTATATTTATTTGAAATAAATGGTATTTGGTATCTAATTGAAAATCTAGATCTTTCACAATTAACAAAGGGAATTCGATATGTTCCAGAACACCTAAGAGCCGAAGGAGGGGGCAGAATCAACAGAGATTTTTCATAAAAATAACTACTAGGATCTTGTATTTTAAAATGCCATATTGATATATTAAGTTCTCTTATATGTTTCAGATCTAATAAATTCAAGAAAAGAAATAATGTTTCATTTTCCGATGCATCTCTAAGTTTTGATGGACGATGTAAAAAATTTCCAAGTATTCTCACTGCTTTATAGTGAGAGAGATATCCAAAAAGTTGGGTTGTTCTAGGTTCACTTAGAGTGGCGCGCCATTCTAAGTGAACCTAGATCAACCCAACTTTTTGGATATCTCTCTCACTATGACTCTGTTTGTGTGTCGGTTCTGTGCGTGTGTCGTCTAATGTGTGTGTCATCTCTGTGGGTGTGTCGTCTCTGTTTTTGTGTCTTCTCTGTATGTTTTTCGTCTCTGTGTGCGTGTGTGTCGTCTCTGTGTGTGTTTTGTCTCTGTGTGTGTGTCGTCTCTGTGTCTGTGTTGTCTCTATGTGTGTGTCGTCTCTGTGTGTATGCATTTCGTTTCCGTGTGTTTGTCCTCTCTGTGTGTGAGTCGTCTCTTTGTGTTTGTCTTCTCTGTGTGGTTGTGTCTGTCGTCTCTGTGTGTTTGTCCTCTCTGTGTGTGAGTCGGCTCTATGTGTGTGTCATCTCTTTGCGTGTGTCGTCTCTTTGTATGTTTCGTATCTATGTGTGTCGTCTCTTTGTGTGTGTTGTCTCTGTGTGTTTGTCGTCTCTGTGTGTGTGTCGTCTCTATGTGTAAGTTGTATCTGTGTGTGTGTCGTCTGTATGTGTGTGTCGTCTCTGTGGGTGTGTCGTCTGCGTGTGTGTACTTTCTTTATGTGTGTGTCGCCTCTATGTGTGTTTCGTATCTGTGTGTGTGTCGTCTCTTTGGGTGTGTGGGCTCTGTTTTTGTGTCGTCTCTGTTTGTTTGTCCTCTCTGTGTGTGTGTGTGGCACCTCTGTGTATGTCTCGTCTCTGTGTGTGTGTCGTCGTCTCTGTGTCTGTGTTGTCTCTATGTGTGTGTCGTCTCTGTGTGTGTGTGTGTTGTGTCTGTGTGTTTGTACTCTCTGTTTGTGAGTAGTCTTTTTGTGTATGTCGTATCTCTATGTTTGTCGTCTCTGTGTGTGAGTCGACTCTGTGTGTTTGTCGTCTCTGTGCGTGTGTCGTCTCTTTGTGTGTTTCGTATCTGTGTGTGTGTCGTCTCTTTGTGTGTGTTTTCTCCGTGTGTTTGTCCTCTCTCTGTGTGTGTGTCGTCTTTCTATGAGTGTCGTCTCTGTGTGTTTGTCGTCTCTGTGCATGTGTCGTCGCTATGTGTGTGTCGTCTGTGCGTGTGTGTGTGTGTTGTCTCTGTGTGTGTGACGTCTCTGTGCGTGTGTCTTCTCTCTGTGTGTTTGTCGTCTCTGTGTGTGTGTCGTCTCTGTGCGTGCATCGTCGCTATGTGTGTGTGTCGTCTCTATGTGTGTGTTGTCTCTGTGTTTGTGTATCGTCTCTGTGCGTATGTCGTCTCTATGTGTGTTTCGTCTCTCTCTGTGTGTGTCATCTCTGTGTATGTGTCGTCTCTGTGTGTGTGTTAACATCGTTGCTCAAGGAAAAAGTTTGAATCAGAGACTTTTAGCATATCGAGTGTCCTTACTGAGAAACTACTGCATTAAAAAAAAAAATTAAATTTATCATACGACCTAAATTATTTCATCAGATACGCCAGCACTCATAAGCGATCATTTTGAAATTCTGCTAACAACATCGATTCTCAAGGTAAAAGTTTGAATCAAAAACTTTTAGGATATCGAGTGTCCTTAATGAAAAACTACTGCATTAAAAAAAAAATTAAATTTATCATACGATCTAAATTAATTCATCAGATACGCCAGCACTCATAAACGATCCTTTTGAAATTCTGCTAACAACATCGATGTTCAAGGTAAAAGTTTGAATCAGACACTTTTAGGATATCGAGTGTCCTTACTGAAAAAATATTGCATTAAAAAAATAAATTAAATTTATCATACGACCTAAATTATTTCATCAGATACGCCAGCACTTATGAACGATCCTTTTGAAATTCTGCTAAAAAATCGATTCTCAAGGTAAAAGTTTGAATCAAACACTTTTAGGATATCAAGTGTCCCTACTAAAAAACTACTGCATTAAAAAAAATTAAATTGATGATACAATCTAAATTATTTCATCAGATACGCCAGCACTCATAAACGATCCTTTTGAAATTCTGCTAACAACATCGATGCTCAAGGTAAAAGTTTGAATCAAACACTATTAGGATATCGAGTGTCCTTACTGAAACACTACTGCATTAAAAAAAAATAATTAAATTTATCATACGACCTAAATTATTTCATCAGATACGCTAGCACTCGTAAGCGATCCTTTTGAAATTCTGCTAACAACGTCGATTCTCAAGGTAAAAGTTTGAATCAAATACTTTTAGGATATCGAGTGTCCTTACTAAAAAACTACTGCATTAAAAAAAAAAATTAAATTCATCATACGACCTAAATTATTTCATCAGATACGCCAGCACTCATAAACGATCCTTAGTGAAGCATATCGAAGACAATAAGCTATATCGCTAATTGTACATGTGTAGTATTACTGCTGTAATTATACAATAAAATTGTTTCGAAATCGAAAATGTTCCCTTTCTTTTTGTTAGATTAAGTAGAACAAATCATGGTCAGGTTAGGTTAGGTTAGAAATAAAGTTGAATAACTGTTCAAACGTAAATTTATGTAAACTTACTTCTATTGTTATATTTGTTAGAGTGGCAGAAACTTTTTTCCGCAATGGATATTTTTCAGGTGAAAGTAAAGAGCTGCTACATTAAATCAATGATGAGCAGAAAAAAAGTTGTATAATTGTTTAAATGAAAATTTCTGTAAACTTACTTCTATTGTTATATTTGTTAGAGTGACAGAAACCTTTTTCCATAAAGAGTTTTTTCAGGTGAAAGTAAAGAGCTACTAAATTAAATCAAAGATGAGCAAAAATAAAGTCGGATAACTGCTCAAGCGTAAATTTTCAGTAAACTTACTTCAATAAACTTATTTTTTTAATCACGTTGCTTGGAAAGGTATCCATAAGTACATGCTCTGAAAAGGTGCCAAGGAACGTAATCTCCCCAAAGTTCCAAGTGCAATTGATATCAATAGCAATAGCCAGTCTGGTAATCTGCCTTGGAAAGGTGGTAAGGAACATAAAGTCCCAGAATTCAATATTAGCATTCTACTTGCGTCATTGGCGCTTAACTGAAAACAAATTATATTACGGATATTTTCTTTTCCAGCTCTTACAGCATTGAAAAAAAAATACATTGAAATAAATTCTTGAACTGCAGGATCTTTCAACAATTAATATCATTATACATCAAATAAGCACGCCTCGGCGGGGACATGGCTACATACAGACTGCTAAACAAAGAGCGCAATTCCATGTTGCATAAAGACCGCAAGGCTTTTATTGACAGCAAGGCATCCGAACTGCAAGAGGCCGCCAAGAAAAAGGACAGTGGAGCCACCTACAAGATTCTTCGTGAGCTGTCAGGTCAGCACACTCAAACTACGCCATACCTTCGAAGCGCTAGCGGTGAGAATATCTACGACCAATCACAATGCCTCTGCCAGTGGGAGGACCACTTTAAGAAGCTGCTCAACTCAGATCCACCAGACCAGACGGACCATGAGCTAGCAGCTGCTGCGGCTACTACCATACCTGCTCCTGATGGTCCTGAATTTACAGCGGAGGAGATAAAAGCTGCCACCCGCAAGCTAAAGAATAACAAAGTGCCAGGAATATGTGGCCTAACATCAGAATTCCTTAAAAATGGGGGTCCAGCCATGATCCTCTGGCTACAAATGCTGTTTAACCTTGTGTGGCACTCTGAAAAAATCCCCTCAGACTAGAAAAAGGGCCTACTTGTGCCAATCTACAAGAGGAAGGGGAGCAAAGCAGAATTTATCAATTATCGTGGCATAACTTTACTCTCAGTTCCTGGAAAGCTCTTCGCTATGCTGCTTCTCAAACGGGCAACAAGAGACCTCTATGCCCTGCGTCACCCCCCGAAAGCTGGCTTCACGCCAGGCAGGTCCGCCACCGAGCAAGTCCATACGATTAGACAGCTAGTAGAGAAAACTCTTGAATATAAGAGGAAGGTGTACATTGCTTTTGTCGATTTTCGGTCTGCCTTCGACACTGTCGATAGGCAGTCACTATGGCTAATCCTCCAGTCTGCTGGCGTACCCACGAAAATCGTCCGTCTCCTCAAAGAACTGTATAATAACACTGAAAGTGCGGTGATTGTAAATGGACGGCCTTCTGGATATTTCAAAATTAAAAACGGTGTCCGGCAAGGATTTGCCACTGCACCTGAGTTCTTGAACTGTGTAATAGACCATATCCTAAATAAAGCACAACAGGTCCAGCCGTTCGGCATAGACCTTGCTGGACGAGTTTTTTCTGACGTAGACTTTGCCGACGACGTAGCGCTAATATGCGAAAACATTAGTGACCTCAAAACTACACTGGAAACACTGGCCTCTGCCGCTGAGAAATTCGGTCTGAAAATAAATTGGTCGAAGACCAAGATAATGCCCATTGAGAAAACGCCGTCCAACCCCCTGTCATCTGTGGAAATTTGTGGCCAGACTGTAAAGGTAGTCAAGCAGTTTACCTACCTTGGTTCAATTGTCTGCTCAAACGGATGCCTAGATGCCGAAATATCAGCAAGAGCGGCAAAAGCAAACTCTGTCTTCGGTCGCCTTCTAAAAACAGTCTTACATAAACCCCAGATCAGCCGTCTCACCAAAGCACGAATATACTTTGCTTCGGTTGCCAGCATTATGCTCTATTCTGCTGAGACTTGGTCACTGACTCAGACACAGACGCTGAAGGTAGATGCCATCCAGACGAAACACCTCCGAAAAATCGAACGCTCCCGATGGCCCGAAAGGGTACGAAATTCAGGAATCCTCAGGTCCTTCAAACTCCCACCCCTGTCCGAGCAGCTTGAGTCTCGCTCGCTGCGTTGGTATGGTCATCTGCTCCGTCTGCCTGCCCAAACACCCGCCCGGCTCATCTTCGATTTCAACCCAGCTGCAAACGGCTGGAGGCGTCCTAGGGGAAGACCACGTACCAGATGGGTGGACGTCATCCGTGATCGGCTCACCTCCAGAAACATCAACCCGGCTGAAGTGACAACCCTCGCCCTGAACCGACCACTCTGGAGAAGACTGACGGCGCTGACGACTGGTTCCCTCTACGCTGGTGACGCTGCCAAGCAAGAGCTTTAAGTAAGTAAGTAAGTATACATCAAATATTCAATTTGATTTTGTTAGTAGTATCGATATACACATTCCTAAGATGGATCATGTAAAGCTAGCAAACACATTATATTTTATATACCCAAATCATCCAATTTTGGTTAAGACTTCTAGAACTTCCCCAGACTAGACTTGCCCGAGCAGCGTATGAAGATCTTCTCCTCCAGTATAACAAAACATCTTGGACAGCACAAATCAAAAGGATATTAGATGAGAATGGATTTTCAAGTTCGTGGGAGAAGGGAAAAGGGCCAAAGGATCATGAAAAGTTCTTCAAGGAATTTAGTGCAAGACTTGAAGACCAAGAAGTGCAACTATGGCAAGCAGCTTTGGACAAATCTCCGAGTCTTACTTTGTATAGAGAAGTAAAAGACAATTTTGGTCAAGAGTTTTATTTCAAGCTGGGATTGCCCATTAAATATTTGAGGATTAGAGGTATCAATGGTATCTCATTTGCATAAAGCTATCTCGATTTGCAAAAAGTTATCCCATTTGCATAAATCTGGTCTGAATGATACGATTAGCATATATTCAACCTTTCAGAAGTCAATTGATTTAAGTACACTCATAAGGTTGAAATTTTAATTGGGGCAATGTATAATATTTTTTAGCAATGAAGTATACTAAAAAGTTGAAACTAATACAGTCGTAGGCGCCAAGATGACCTTGTGACTTGACCTAGCTTTACTTCTCTGCTGTGGTTGCCATAATACACAAGTACATAATGATGGGATGGGGGCAATATAAAATACTCTTTAGCATTAGAATATGCTAAAAAGTTGAAACTAATAGAGAGGTAGGCGCCAAGAAAAGACCACATGACGTGACTTAGCTCTAACTTCTTGGCTGTGGTCACTTTAATAGACAAGTATATAATGTGGGATGTGGGCGATATAGAATAAGCTCTAGCATTGGAGTATGCTAAAAAGCTGAAAGTAATAGAGCCGTAGGCACCAAAATGACCTTGTGAATTGAACTACCTTTACTTCTCGGCTCAACTTTTTAGCATGCTCCAATGCTAAAGCATATTTCATATTGCTAATATTCCTCAATTGGTACTTGTCTATTATAGCGACCACAGCCAAGAAGTGAGAGCTAAGTCAACTCACTTGATATTTTCTTGGCGCCTATGGCTCTAATAGTTTCAACTTTTTATCATACTCCAATGCTAAAGTATATTTTATATTGACAACACTGCGGGCTTGGTTCTTGTGTATTATACAGAACACAATTTTCTATCATAAAAACTTTCGCTGTTATTTCATAAGAAATGTGAAGATTTCCTATAGTAGGACCATGATTTTCTTGATCTTATATTTTTTCTTTGTGATCTCTTACTTGTGATGTGATCTCTTTCTTGTTTGCCATAGCTCCTTTTCCATGACCATCGTTGTGATTTTGAGATTTCATAGGGCGGTAATGCTACCTTTTCTTCCGATAATTTCTTACTTGACCAATCTAAAACTGAGTTTCTCTCCATTCTATTTGGATTCATCTCCTTCACATTCATCTAATTTATTCTAAGGTCCCCATGCTCTAAATTGATTACATTGTACTCATACGAGTTCATAAAGTCATGATAGTGACCTCTTGTATTTTAAAATGGAAAGTAAGCTAAAACATGTTTATTTCACTATTACACACGATTTAGGATATTTAAAAAAATTGTTCTTTTGGATAGTTTTTGTCCAATATCCTTGGCTAGATTTATTCGAATTTATTAATTTCATTAGAAAGTTTTAAAAAACTTATTTCAATTTTCAGAAAAAAATGTTCCTTTATGTTTTAAACGGTAACCTAGGGTTAAACATGATGCAAAAGTCATAGACGAAAATGGAAACTAAGCTAAAACATGTTTATTGCTTTAAAATATATTCAACAAACAAAAAAAATAGAAAAAATATACATATTTATAAATTCCTGTTATAAAAATATTCTCAGTTATTTCTTAAGAAATGTGTAGATTTCCTATAGTGGGACCATGATTTCCTTAATCTTATATTTTTTTCGTTGCGATCTCTTTCTTGTTTGCCATAGCTCCTTTTCCATGACCATTTTTGTGATTTTGAGATTTCATAGGGTGGTAATGCCTTTTTTTCGATAATTTCTTACTTGACCAATCTAGAACTGAGTTTCTCTCCATTCTATTTGAATTCATCTCCTCCATATTCACCTCATTTATTCTAAAGTCCCCACGCTATTAATTGATAACATTAGACACATACGAGTTGGTAACATCATGATAGTGGCCTTTACGGACGACACAATCATAGTATAAAGATATTTCTATTTCGAAATTTTCATCCATCATAGCTTAATTTGAAACTAGCTGTGTGATTGGTTCAGGTAACAGATCTATAAATAGATAAAGTGTTAAGCTTAAAGATGTTTATTGCTTAAAGTTCACTATTACAAATGATATAGGATATTTTTAAAATGCTCTCTTAGATCGTTTTTGCCTAATATCCTTGGCTGGATTTATTCGAATTTATTAATTTCATTAGAATGTTTTAAAAAAAGCTTATTTCAATTTTCAGCAAAAAAATGATCCTTCATGTTTCAATCGGTATACTAGAGCTAAACATTATGTATAAGACGTAGATGCAAATGGAAACTAAGCTAAAACATGTTTATTGCTTAAAACTATATTCAACAGACAAAAAAATATTTGGAAAAATATACATATTTACAAATTAAAAAAAGAAGGTTAATCCATTTGCTAAATGGAGCAGAAGTTCAGGTCTTAGGATATCTGATGCATTTTTCACGTCAGGTATCTTTTCAGGTAACCATTGAGCAAAATATCTAACTTTATATTCCTGATCATGAGCTGAATGCAGGTATATCTCATACTTGAAGTCTTCCAAATTGAGTAATGGTGTGACTGTATTACATTTTCCTAGCAAGAGCTCATTAATCATCACGTTTTTCTTAGCATAAATAACTTAAAAACTGAAAAACTGCATGTTCCCTGAACTTTTTCTTGTACTTGTTTTAATTCATTGCCATTATCATTGCGTCGTAATATGATTTTATCGTAAAAGCCATTTCGATTTATAAAATTTAATGTTGGAGACCATCTTTTTCTATCGTACTTAAGCATATTGTATTTGACGTTCCATTTATAGCTATAAGCTTCACGGCGCTGATGATCTAGCAATAAGAAAGCCACTTCGAAAATAACACCAGTTGAGGAATATATCATTCCAATATATTCTGTTTCAATCACACCAAAAATTATTATAGCTGAAAAGCTTAAATTAAATAAATATGTAATGCTTCTGCCACTCTATCAAATACAACACACTTTATTGGAATAATTCATTTTCACTTTTTTTTTTAAATATGATGCAGGTGTTAATCCTTCCAATGTGAGAAAATTACTGATTTAATACATTCAATAAACTAGGTAGTGTCGATAACTAGCCATAGAGTACCATTGGGATAGCTGCGTAGTGTCTATGAGCAAGCATAGAGTACAATTTATTTAGGCACATAAATTTTATAACTGAAAAAGATGACAATACTTGAGGAAGTGAAAACGTGTCATCATCTAGACTTTTAAATGTTAAAGTCACTGAAACTCCTTTTGGATTTTTTCTCATGCGGCCGCCCCGCTGGAACTCTATGATTTGGCATTGATAGTACTTGTTTTATTGTATGTTTTTGGTCATTAATCATTGTGCAGCAGAAGTATAAACACATAAGTCTTATCTTTAAAAAAATGAAGATAAAGTATTTTAAGCAAGTTTGTACGTATAATAGTGTTATTGTAGCATTGAATGCTGACAAAGACAAATATTTGAACTATGAAACAAGCACTAGTGGTAAAACTATCGGAAACGTATGTTTGCATTGTCATGACAGTAAGGAATTGAATTTCTTTGGATTACCATAAAAATTCAACTCTTATGATGGTGGATATGTGAGATTGAGGTCTCCGTAGATGATGGCACTCAAAGAGAATACAAACATAACAGTAGTAGTTGATGAAGAGGGGCATCTTCTTGCTAATGCTTGTGGTAACATGTTACCCAGTGTTAAATCCTATCGTCAGCTTTTGGGTATTAGCATTCAACGGAAGGTCAAAAGAAGATAGGCGTACTCTTCTACTAATATAATAAACCAAATCTTGTCTACGTGCCGGAACTGTTACCTGTGTAAAAACAATGTGGTAATAGACAGAAAAATTGATGGAAGAAATAAAAAGGGCATTGGCAGAAAATATCACTAAGGAATATAAAGATGAATCGATGAAAACAAAGTCCCAGGAAACATTACTACCATCATTGACACTTTATTAATAGATACAGTCAATGAATCCTATAATACCATTGACAGAACTCATATTGAACCTGTAGCTAAAACCATGTTAAAGGCCATGTATGACACCGAAATGGAATATGTATCATGTCAAAAGAAAACATGAGAAGCATTCTATGGAGCAAATTCAAAACATTTAAACTTTTTATATATGGTATTAATAAAATGTAGCATTATTTTAATAAAACAATCTCATTGCATTACTTTGTTATGTTTCCATTATTTTCTTAGGATGCACTAACGATTCTATCGAGTCTCTCTCTGACACAATCTTGATAACTGTTTTGTTAGGTTTCACCTAAAGGTGAAACCTTTAGGTTTCTTAGTGTTTTCTGTTTTGTTAGGTTTGACCTTAGAGTTTTTTTTCTCAAAGTTCTGAACAAATATCTTACAAGTCCGAATTAATTCATAGAAATCAAAAGCATTGAATAGAAATCCACACAAATTCACAAAAATCAGGGTCAACCCTGGATATCAAGACAAAACCATAGACATCAAGACAAAACTGTAGAAATAAAGGCCAAACTGCATAAATCACGGACAACGTATACAAATTCATGACCAATAGATAAAAATCTCGTCAAATTCAAAAAAATAAAGAATTAATTGTAGGAATTCAGACCATCCTCTTAGAATCCGAATACATTCATAAGAAATCAAGACCAAAGTGCAAAAATCAGGGGTCAACCCTATAAATCCAGACCAAACTATATAAATCAAGACCAAACTGTAGAAATCCTAGCCAACGTCTAAAAACAAACAAAAAAAAACTTCATTGAAATCCCTACGAATTCATAAAAATCATAACCAATACAGAGAAATCTGGAAGGATTAATACAATAATACGCAATGCATAGAAATCTACACAAAATCATAAAAATCAGGGTCAACGATACAAAATCTAGATAATTTCAGAGATATAATTACAAAACTGTAGAAATCATGACCAATACACTGAAATCCTGATGAATTCATAGAGATCAAAATCAAACTGCAGAAATTAATGTTATCCTCTTAAAATTCAGACATATTCATAAAAATCATGACTAAACTGTAGAAATTAAGGCCAATCCTAGAAATCAAAGCAGAACCATATTAATCATGACCAAACTATAGAAATCATGGCTAACCTCTACAAAATCATATCAATACACAGAAACCCGTCGAATTCATAAAAATCAAACTGTAGAGATAAAGGCCATTCTCTTAAAATCTGTACATTTTTATAAGGAAATCTGGATCAAATTATATAATTAATGGTCAACCCTAAAAATCCAGACCAAGCCAAAGATATCAAGACCAAACTGCAGAAATAATGGCCAACATCTAAAAAAAGATAATGATTAATGTACAGAAATCCCGTTGAACTCATAGAAAACCATAAGGAAACCATACAAATCCAGAAAAATCCCATAGAAATCATACGCTACGTATATATTTCCATAGTTTCATTAAAATCAGGGTTAATCCTGAAAATCCTGATCCAACCAAATGACATCGAGACAAAACTATATAAATCATGACCGATCCATACAAATCCAGACAAATCTCATAGAAATTATAACATCTGCATAGAAAATTCAGAAGAATTCATAGAAAATCATACCCATTGCATTGAAATCCAGAAGAATTCATAAAAAATTAGAGCCAACCTTAGAAATCCAGGCCAAACCATAGAATTCAATACAAAACCATATAAATCATGACGAAACTGCAGCAATCATGACCAACCTCTAAAAAAAATCATGACCAAAACATAGACATACTTACAAATACATTAGTTGAAAAACAGTGACGATAAACAGCCATAGAGTAGCACTGAGACAGCCGATTCGTGTTTATGACCAAGCATAGAGTACAATTGGTACAGCTATAAGCATATTTTATGTCAATTTAAGATAGTAAAGAAAAGGTGAATAATTTTGCAAGTTAGAAAAAACTAAGTCCAAAAAAGGGCCCCTTGGAGCTTGGGGAGAGGGAACCCTTGGAGGTTGAGGTCCTTGGTGGTTAGGGTCCTTGGTGGTTGAAGTCCTTGATGGTTCAATCCACAATCATCTCACTAGTTGATTTCTAAGGATTGTTCTGAATTTCTATTTGAAAATTCTATTCATAGCATCCATAAATATTAGTTTCAACTTTTTAGTATATTCCAATGCTAAATCATATTTTATATTGCCTACATTCATCAATTGGTACGTGTCTATTATAGCGACCACAGCCAAGAAATGAGAGCTAAGTCAAGTCACGTGATCTTTTCTTGGCGTCCACGGTTCTATTAGTTTCAACTTTTTAGCTGCAATGCTAAAGCATATTTTATATCCCCACATGCCACATTATATACTTGTCTGCTATAGTAACCACAGTCAAGAAGTGAGAGCTAAGTCAAGTCACCTGATCTTTTCTTGGTGCCTACGGCTCTATTAGTTTCAACTTTTTAGCCTATTCCAATGCTAGACCATATTTTATATTGCCCCCATCCCATCATTATGTACTTGAGTATTATAGCAACCACAGCCGAAAAGTAAAGCTAGGTCAAGTCATAAGGTTATCTTAGCGCCTACGACTCTATTAGTTTCAATTTTTTAGTATACTCCATTGCTAAAGACTATTATACATTAACCCAATTAAAATTTCATCCTTATGAGAGTACTTAAATCAATTGACTTCTGAAAGGATGAATATATGCTAATCATATCATTTAGACCAGATTTATGCAAAAGGGATAACTTTTCACAAATCGAGATAGCTTTACGCAAATGAGTTACCATTGATTCCTCTAATACTGCATGTGATACAGGACGAGATATCAGATACCTATAAGCTACAGGCTATTAACATATTTGACAAGTTTTGACTATAATTTTGCGTTTTTTTGCCAGAAGAAAGATCATGGATCCGTGTTTATTTCTTTTTTTTTTAACTGGTATTTTTCCGGGAAGGACATTCAACACTATGAAGACTTCGCATATATTAAGAAAAAAAAGTTAACCAGTTTAGACCCATGACCCCAAGAAAACCTGTCTGGTAGTTTTTGTGTCTCTGAAGGTACTATATACCTGTCTGGCAGGTCATATTATACAATCTAGTTCTGGGCTGTGAATAGTGTTTGACAGGCTTTTACCATGGACATTAACGATCCGTCTTTGTATTCCCTAATATTAAATCCGTATTCGTAGTGTCTAATATAACGTGTTTGCTAGCTTTATACGATCCGTCTTAGGACTGTGTACATCGATACTACTGTTGTTCACACTTTCGAAGACTATTGAAGACGCATATAGTTTACAGTAAAGCGCAATAACGCAAGAGGTTTTAGACTTTTACAGTGAGAAAAGGATGGCTACCTCAAATTTTTATCAGATGTATTTGAGGAAGAGGGGCTTTGGGAGGGGGGTCTAGTTGCCCTACGATCACTTGTGACTCTTAAAAAGGGCACTGGAACTCTCGATTTCCAATCGTATGAGCTCCCTTTGAAGTTTATACGACAATAGAAAGGGGGGTACCAGCCCCACGCAACACCCCTGCTGCCATCTACAATTTAGCTTAATGCCGACGGGGGTCCATATATGGGCATAGAGTCCCTAGGGAGATGGTTTTTCTCACTGAGAATGAAAAAACAGGGTTTTTCTTACTTGAAAAAACATGGCTTTTCTCACTTTATGGATGTTTCTTGGATGGTTATGAGTGTTGGTCAGTTTATTTGTTGTTTTTCATGGATGTCAACAGCAATTTATGGATGTTTTATGGTTTTTGTCACTGAGAATGATAAAACAGGATTTTTCTTACTTTTATGGATGTTTCTTGGATGGTTATGTGTGTTGTTCAATTTATTTGTTGTTTTTCATGGATGTCAACAGCAATTTATGGATGTCTTATGGTTTTTGTCAATTTATTTGTTGTTTTTCATGGATGTCAACAGCAATTTACGGATGTTTTATGGTTTTTCTCACTGAGAATGGAAAAACAGGATTTTTCTCACTTGAAAAAACAGGAATTTTCTCACTTTTATGGATGTTTCATGGACAGTTATGAGTGTTAGTCAATTTATTTGTTGTTTTTCATGGATGTTAACTGTAATTTATGGATGTTTTATGGTTTTTCTCACTGAGAATGGAAAAATAGGATTTTTCTCACTTTGATGGATGTTTCATAGATGGTTATGAGTGTTGGTCAATTTATGTCTGTTTTTATGGTTTTTCTCACTGAGAATGAAAAAACAGGATTTTTCTCACTTTGATGTGTTTTGAAGGTCGATTTATTTGTTGTTTCCAAGTGCTTTGTCTCCAGGGCGAATGACACATGACACATGACACATGACACGACACATGACACATGAAACATGACACATGACATGACACATGACACACGACATATGACACATGACATATGACACATGACACATGACACATGACACGACATATGACACATGACACAGACACAGACACAGACAAACAATCTGAGAAATTGATTACATAATCGGTTGAACCCTATCAGGAGCTCGTGACGGGAGTCCATGTATGGGCATAGAATGACGTAATCGACTAGAACAAATGGATTTCTGAGAAATTGATTACATAATCGGTAGAACCCTATCAGGAGGTCATGATGGGGATCCATATATGGGCATAGAATGACGTAATCCACTAGGACAGTTGGAATATTTCAGTAGTGGTTTGTCGTGGTTTACCATTTCACAGTTACATTTTCTTGATTTTTCAAAGTTCATTTTCGATTTATTTCGTTGAAATGCAAGAGTTGGAATATTTCAGTAGTGTTTGTCATGGTTTACCTTGTCACGGTTACACTCTCTTGATTTTTCAAAGTTCATTTTGAATTTCTTTCGTTGAAATGCAAGAGTTGGAATATTTCAGTAGTGTTATGTCGTGGTTTACTTTGTCACAGTTACATTCTCTTAATTTTTCAAAGTTCATTTTGAATTTCTTTCGTTGAAATGCATGAGTTGGAATATTTCAGTAGTGGTTTGTTGTGGTTTACCTTGTCACAGTTAAATTCTCTCGATTTTTCAAAGTTCATTTTGAATTTCTTTCATTGAAATGCAAGAGTTGGATTATTTCAGTAGTGTTTTATCATGGTTTACCTTGTCAGTTACATTCTCTTAATTTTTCAAAGTTCATTGTGGATTTCTTTCATTGAAATGCAAGAGTTGGAATATTTCAGTAGTGTTTTGATGTGGTTTACCTTGTCACAGTTACATTTTTTTGATTTTTCTAAGTTCATTTTGAATTTCTTTCATTGAAATGCAAGAGTTAGAATATTTCAGTAGTGTTTTGTTGTGGTTTAACTTGTCACAGTTACATTTTCTTGATTTTCCAAAGTTCTTTTTTAATTTCTTTCGTGAGATTCAAGAGTCGGAATATTTTAGTAGTGTTTCGTCGTGGTTTACTTTGTCACAGTTACATTCTCTTGATTTTTCAAAGTTCATTTTGGAATTTCTTTCGTGTAAATGCAAGAGTTGGAATATTTCAGTAGTGTTTTGTCGTGGTTTACTTTGTCACAGTTACATTCTTTTAATTTTTCAAAACTCATTTTGAATTTCTTTCATTGAAATGCAAGAGTTGGAATCTTTGTCAAAGTTACATTTTCTTGATTTTTCAAAGTTCATTTTGGAATTTCTTTCATTGAAATGCAAGAGTTGGAATATTTCAGTACTGTTTTGTCGTGGTTTACCATGTCACAGTTACATTCTCTTGATTTTCAAAGTTCATTGTGCATTTCTTTCATTAAAATGCAAGAAATGGAATATTTCAGTAGTGTTTTGTTGTGGTTTACCTTATCACAGTTACATTTTCTTGATTTTTTAAAGTTCATTTTGAATTTCTTTCGTGAGATGCAAGAGTTTGAATATTTCCGTAGTGTTTTGTCGTGGTTTACTTTGTAACAGTTACGTTCTCTTGATTTTTCAATGTTCATTTTGGAATTTCCTTTGTTGAGATACAAGAGTTGGAATATTTCTGTAGTGTTTTGTCGTGGTTAACTTTGTCACAGTTAAATTCTCTTAATTTTTCAAACTTCATTTGGAATTTTTTTCATTGACATGCAAGAGTTGGAATATTTTGTCACAGTTACATTCTCTTGAATTTTCAAAGTTCATTTTGGAATTTCTTTCATTGAAATGCAAGAGTTGGAATATTTCAGTAGTGTTTTGTCGTGGTTTACTATGTCACATTTACATTCTCTTGATTTTCGAAGTTCATTGTGGATTTCTTTCGTTGAAATGTGTTTTGTTGTGCTTTACCTTGACACAGCTACATTTTCTTGATTTTTCAAAGTTCATTTTGAATTTCTTTCGTGAAATGGAAGAGTTGGAATATTTCAGTAGTGTTTTGTCGTTGTTTACCTTGTCACAGTTACATTCTCTTGATTTTTCAAAGTTCATTTTGGAATTTCTTTCATTGAAATGCAAGAGTTGGAATATTTCAGTAGTGTTTTGTTGTGCTTTACCTTGTCACAGTTACATTCTCTTGATTTTTCAAAGTTCATTGTGGATTTCTTTCATTGAAATGCAAGAGTTGGAATATTTCAGTAGTGTTTTGTTGTGGTTTACCTTGTCACAGTTACATTTTCTTGATTTTTCAAAGTTCATTTTGAATTTCTTTCGTGAGATGCAAGAGTTGGAATATTTTAGTAGTGTTTTGTCGTGGTTTACTTTGTCACAGTTACATTCTCTTGATTTTTGAAAGTTCATTTTGGAATTTCTTTCGTTGAAATGCAAGAGTTGGAATATTTCAGTAGTGTTTTGTCGTGGTTTACCATGTCACAGTTACATTCTCTTGATTTTTCAAAGTTTATTTAGAATTTCTTTCGTTGAAATGCAAGAGTTGGAATATTTCAGTAGTTTTTTATCGTGGTTTACCTTGTCACAGTTACATTCTCTTGATTTTTCAAGGTTCATTTTGAATTTCTTTCCTTGAAATGTGTTTTGTTGTGCTTTACCTTGACACAGTTACATTTTCTTGATTTTTCAAAGTTCATTGTGGATTTCTTTCATTGAAATGCAAGAGTTGGAATATTTCAGGAGTGTTTTGTCGTGGTTTACTTTGTCACAGTTACATTTTCTTGATTTTTCAAAGTTCATTGTGGATTTCTTTCGTTGAAATGCAAGAGTTGGAATATTTCAGTAGTGTCTTATTGTGGTTTACTTTGTCACAGTTACATTCTCTTGATTTTTCAAAGTTCATTTTGGATTTCTTTCGTTGAAATGCAAGAGTTGGAATATTTCAGTAGTGTCTTTTCGTGGTTTACTTTGTCACAGTTACATTTTCTTAATTTTTCAAAGTTCACTGTGGATTTCTTTCGTGAAATGCAAGAGTTGGAATATTTTAGTAGTTTTGTCATGGTTTACTTTGTCACAGTTACATTCTCTTGATTTTTTAAAGTTCACTTTGAATTTCTTTCGTGAAATGCAAGAGTTGGAATATTTCAGTAGTGTTTTGTCGTGGTTTACCATGTCACAGTTACATTTTCTTGATTTTTCAAAGTTCATTTTGAATTTCTTTCGTTGAAATGCAAGAGTTGGAATATTTTAGTAGTGTCTTATCTTGGTTTACTTTGTCACTGTTACATTCTCTTGATTTTTCAATGTTCATTTTGAATTTCTTTCGTGAAATGCAAGAGTTGGAATATTTCAGTAGTGTTTTGTCGTGGTTTACCATGTCACAGTTACATTCTCTTGATTTTTTAAAGCTCATTATAATTTCTTTCGTGAAATGCAAGAGTTGGAATATTTCAATTGTGTTTTGACGTGGTTTACTGTGTCACAGTTACATTCTCTTGATTTTTCAAAGTTCATTTTTGAATTTTTTTCGTTGAAATGTGTTTTGTTGTGCTTTACCTTGACACAGTTACATTTTTTTGATTTTTCAAAGTTCATTTTGAATTTCTTTCGTGAAATGGAAGAGTTGGAATATTTCAGTAGTGTTTTGTCGTGGTGTACTTTGTCACAGTTACATTTTCTTGATTTTTCAAAGTTCTTTTTGGAATATCTTTCATTGAAATGCAAGAGTTGGAATAATTCAGTAGTGTTTTGTCGTGTTTTACCATGTCATAGTTACATTCTCTTGATTTTCAAAGTTCATTGTGGATTTCTTTCATTGAAATGGGTTTTGTTGTGCTTTACCTTGACACAGTTACATTTTCTTGATTTTTCAAAGTCAATTTTGAAAATCTTTCGTTGAAATGTAAGAGTTGGAATATTTTAGTAGTGTTTTGTCGATGTTTACCTTGTCACAGTTACATTCTCTTGATTTTTCAAAGTTCATTTTGGAATTTCTTTCATTGAAATGGAAGAGTTGGTATATTTCAGTAGTGTTTTGTTGTGCTTTACCTTGTTACAATTACATTCTCTTGATGTTTCAAAGTTCATTTTGGATTTCTTTCATTGAAATGCAAGATTTTGAATATTTCAATAGTGTTTTGTCATGGTTTACCTTGCCACACTTACATTCTCTTGATTTTTCAAAGATCATTTTGGATTTCCTTTGTTGAAATGCAAGAGTTGGAATATTTCAGTAGTGTTTTGTCATGGTTTACCTGGTCACAGATATATTCTCTTAATTTTTCAAAGTTCATTTTGAATTTCTTTCATTGTAATGCAAGAGTTGGAATATTTTGTCACAGTTACATTCTCTTGAATTTTCAAAGTTCATTTTGGAATTTCTTTCATTGAAATGCAAGAATTGGAATATTTTAGTAGTGTTTTGTCGTGGTTTACCATGTCACAGTTACATTCTCTTGATTTTCAAAATTCATTGTGGATTTCTTTCATTGAAATGTGTTTTGTTGTGCTTTACCTTGACAAAGTTAAATTTTCTTGATTTTTCAAAGTTCATTTTGAATTTCTTTCGTGAAATGCAAGAGTTGGAATATTTCAGTAGTGTTTTGTCGTTGTTTACCTTGACACAGTTACATTTTTTTGATTTTTCAAAGTTCATTTTGGAATTTCTTTCATTGAAATGCAAGAGTTGGAATATTTCAGTAGTGTTTTGTTGTGCTTTACCTTGTCACAGTTGCATTTTCTTGATTTTTAAAGTTTATTGTGGATTTCTTTCATTGAAATGCAAGAGTTGGAATATTTCAGTAGTGTCTTTTCGTGGTTTACTTTGTCACAGTTACATTTTCTTAATTTTTCAAAGTTCATTGTGAATTTCTTTCGTGAAAGGCAAGAGTCGGAATATTTCAGTAGTGTTTTTGTCGTGGTTTACTTTATCACAGTTACATTCTCTTGATTTTTTAAAGTTTATTTTGAATTTCTTTCGTGAAATGCAAGAGTTGGAATATTTCAGTAGTGTTTTGTTGTGGTTTACCTTGTCACAGTTACATTTTCTTGATTTTTCAAAGTTCATTTTGAATTTTTTTTCGTTGAAATGCAAGAGTTGGAATATTTTAGTAGTGTTTTGTCATGGTTTACTTTGTCACAGTTACATTTTCTTGATTTTTCAAAGTTCATTGTGGAATTTCTTTCGTTGAAATGCAAGAGTTGGAATATTTTAGTAGTGTTTTGTCGTGGTTTACCATGTCACAGTTACATTTTCTTGATTTTTCAAAGTTCATTTTGAATGTCTTTCGTTGAAATGTAAGATTTGGAATATTTCAGTAGTGTCTTATTGTGGTTTACCTTGTCACAGTTACATTCTCTTGATTTTTCAATTTTCATATTGAATTTCTTTCGTGAAATACAAGAGTTGGAATATTTCAGTAGTGTTTTGTCGTGGTTTACCATGTCACAGTTACATTCTCTTGATTTTTTCAAGTTCATTTTGAATTTTTTTCGTGAAATGCAAGAGTTGGAATATTTCAGTAGTGTTTTGTCGTGGTTTGCTGTATCAGAGTTACATGCTCTTGATTTTTCAAAGTTCATTTTTGAATTTCTTTCGTTGAAATGTGTGTTGTTGTGCTTTACCTTGACACACTTACATTTTCTTGATTTTTCAATGTTCATTTTGAATTTCTTTCGTGAAATTCAAGAGTTGGAATATTTAAGTAGTGTTTTGTCGTGGTTTACTTTGTCACAGTTACATTCTCTTGATTTTTCAAAGTTCTTTTTGGAATTTCTTTCATTGAAATGCAAGAGTTGGAATATTTCAGTAGTGTTTTGTCGTGTTTTACCATGTCACAGTTACATTCTCTTGATTTTCAAAGTTCATTGTTGATTTATTTCATTGAAATGTGTTTTGTTGTGCTTTACCTTGATACAGTTACATTTTCTTGATTTTTCAAAGTTCATTTTGAATTTCTTACGTGAAATGCAAGAGTTGGAATATTTAAGTAGTGTTTTGTCGTGGTTTACTGTTTCACAGTTACATTCTCTTGATTTTTCAAAGTTCATTTTGAAAATCTTTCGTTGAAATGTAAGAGTTGGAATATTTCAGTAGTGTTTCGACGTGGTTTACTGTTTCACAGTTACATTCTCTTGATTTTTCAAAGTTCATTTTTGAATTTCTTTCGTTGAAATGTGTTTTGTTGTGCTTTACCTTGACACAGTTACATTATCTTGATTTTTCAAAGTTCATTTTGAATTTCTTACGTGAAATGCAAGGGTTGGAATATTTCAGTAGTGTTTCGTCGTTCTTTACCTTGTCACAGTTACATTCTCTTGATTTTTCAAAGTTCATTTGGAATTTCTTTCATTGAAATGGAAGAGTTGGAATATTTCAGTAGTGTTTTGTTGTGCTTTACCATATCACAGTTACATTCTCTTGATTTTTCAAAGTTCATTTTGGATTTCTTTCATTGAAATGCAAGAGTTGGAATATTTCAGTAGTGTTTTTTCGTGGTTTACCTTGACAGACTTAAATTCTCTTGAGTTTTCAAGGATAGTTTCGGATTTCTTTCGTTGAAATGCAAGAGTTGGAATATTTCAGTAGTTTTTATACGTGGTTTACCTAGTCACAGTTACATTCTCTTGTTTTTTCAAAGATCAATTTGAATTTCATTCGTTAAAATGCAAGAGTTGGAAATATTTCAATAGTGTTTTGTTATGGTTTACCTTGTCACTCTTACATTCTCTTGATTTTTCAAAGTTCATTTTGAAAATATTTCGTTGAAATGTAAGAGTTGGAAATATTTCAATAGTGTTTTATCGTGGTTTACCTTGTCACTGTTACATTCTCTTGATTTTTCAAAGTTCATTTTGAATTTCATTCATTGAAATGCAAGAGTTGGAATATTTCAGTGGTGTTTTGTCGTGGTTTACCTTGTCACAGTTACATTCTCTTGATTTTTCAAAGTCGACAAAGTCGACATGAGGGGATTTTTCGGTGAGTGTGGTTAGGTTAGGTTATGGTTAGGTTATGGCTAACCTAACTTAACCTAACCTAACGTGATCTAACCTAATCTAACCTAACCTAACCTAACCATACTCACTGGAAAATCCCCCCATGTTGACTTTGTACCATGCTTTAGTTAGGTTAGGTTAAATAACATGAGCGCTCATGATAAGTTAACCTAGCTCAACCTAACTTAAACATTGAGAAATGTTTACTAGCTAAACTAACCTAACCTAAGGAAAATCCCCCCATGTCGACTTTGTACCATGTTTCAGTTAGGTTAAGTTAGCTTATCATGAGCGCTCATGATAAGTTAACCTAACCTAACCTAACCTAACTTAAACATGGAGAAATGTTTACCTAACTAACCTAACCTAACCAAGAGAATGTAACTGTGACAAGGTAAACCATGACTAAACACTACTGAAATATTCCAACTCTTGCATTTCAACGAAAGAAATCCAAAATGAACTTTAAAAAATCAAGAGAACGTAACAGTGACTAGGTAAACCATAACAAAAAACTAGTGAAATTTTCCAACTCTTGCCTTTCAATGAAAGATATTCAAAATGAACTTTGAAAAATCAAAAGAATGTAACAGTGACAAGGTAAACCACGACAAAACACCACTGAAATATTCCAACTCTTACATTTCACGACACAAATTCAAAATGAACTTTAAAAAATCAAGAGAATGTAACTGTGACATGGTAAACCACGACAAAACACTACTGAAATATTCCAACTCTTCCATTTCACCAAAGAAATTCAAAATGAACTTTGAAAAATCAAGAGAATGTAACTCTGACAATGTAAACCACGATAATACACTACTGAAATATTCCAACTCTTGCATTTCAACGAAAGATATTCAAAATGAACTTTGAAAAATCAAGAAAATGTAACTGTGACATAGTAAACTACGACAAAACACTAATGAAATATTCCAACTCTTGCATTTCAACGAAAGAAATTCCAAAATGAACTTTTAAAAATCAAGAGAATGTAACTGTGACAAGGTAAACCACGACAAAACACTAATGAAATATTCCAACTCCTGCATTTCAACAAAAGAAATTCAAAATGAACTTTGAAAAATCAAGAAAATGTAACTGTGACAAGGTAAACCACAACAAAACACTACTGAAATATTCCAACTCTTGAATTTCACGAAAGAAATTCAAAATGAACTTTAAAAAATCAAGAGAATGTAACTGTGACAAAATAAACCACGACAAAACACTACTGAAATATTCCAACTCTTGGATTTCACGAAAGAAATCCACAATGAACTTTGAAAAATCAAGACAATGTAACTGTGAAAAAGTAAACCACGACAAGACACTACTGAAATATTCCAACTCTTGCATTTCAACGAAAGAAATTCAAAATGAATTTTGAAAAATCAAGAGAATGTAACTGTGACATGGTAAACCACGACAAAACACTACTGAAATATTGCAACTCCTCAATTTCAACGAAAGAAATCCACAATGAACTTTGAAAAATCAAGAAAATGTAACTGTGACAAAGTAAACCACGACAAAACACTACTAAAATAATCCAACTCTTGCATCTCACGAAAAAAATTCAAAATGAACTTTGAAAAATCAAGAAAATGTAACTGTGACATGGTAAACCCCGACAAAACACTACTGAAATATTCCAACTCTTGCATTTGAACGAAAGAAATCCACAATGAACTTTGAAAATCAAGAAAATGTAGCTGTGACAAAGTAAACCACGACAAAACACTACTGAAATAATCCAACTCTTGTATTTCAATGAAAGAAATCCACAATGAACTTTGAAAAATCAAGAAAATGTAACTGTGACAAAGTAAACCACAACAAAACACTCCTGAAATATTCCAACTCTTGCATTTCAATGAAAGAAATCCATAATGAACTTTGAAAAATCAAGAAAATGTAACTATGTCAAGGTAAAGCACAACAAAACACATTTCAACGAAAAAATTCAATAATGAACCTTTAAAAATCAAGAGCATGTAACTGTGACACAGTAAACCACGACATAACACTACTGAAATATTCCAACTCTTGCATTTCACGAAAGAAATTCAAAATGAAATTTAAAAAATCAAGAGAATGTAACTATGACAAAGTAAACCACGACAAAACACTACTGAAATATTCCAACTCTTGCATTTCACGAAAGAAAGTCAAAATGAACTTTGAAAAATCAAGAAAATGTAACTGTGACAAAGTAAACCATGACAAAACACTACTGAAACATTCAAACTCTTGCATCTCACAAAAGAAAATCAAAATGAACTTTGAAAAATCAAGAGAATGTAACTATGACAAGGTAAACCACAACAAAACACTACTGAAATATTCCAACCCTTGCATTTCAAGGAAAGAAATCCACAATGAACTTTGAGAATCAAGAGAATGTAACTTTGTCAAGGTAAAGCACAACAAAACACATTTCAACAAAAGAAATCCACAATGAACTTTGAAAATCAAGAAAATGTAACTGTGACATGGTAAAGCACAACAAAACACTAATGAAATATTCCAACTCTTGCATTTCAATGAAAGAAATTCCAAAATGAACTTTGAAAAATCGAGAGAATGTAACTGTGACAAGGTAAACAACGACAAAACACTACTGAAATATTCCAACTCTTCCATTTCACGAAAGAAACTCAAAATGAACTTTGAAAAATCAAGAAAATGTAGCTGTGTCAAGGTAAAGCACAACAAAACACTACTGAAATATTCCAACTCTTGCATTTCACGAAAGAAATTCAAAATGAACTTTAAAAAATCAAGAGAATGTAACTGTGACAAAATAAACCACGACAAAACACTACTAAAATAATCCAACTCTTGCATCTCACGAAAGAAATTCAAAATGAACTTTGAAAAATCAAGAAAATGTAACTGTGACATGGTAAACCACGACAAAACACTACTGAAATATTCCAACTCTTGCATTTCAACGAAAGAATTCCAGAATGAACTTTGAAAATCAAGAAAATGTAACTGTGACAAAGTAAACCACGACAAAACACTACTGAAATAATCCAACTCTTGCATTTCAATGAAAGAAATCCACATTGAACTTTGAAAAATCAAGAAAATGTAACCTTGACAAGGTAAACCACAATAAAACACTACTGAAATATTCCAACTCTTGCATTTCAATGAAAGAAATCCACAATGAACTTTGAAAAATCAAGAGCATGTAACTATGACACAGTAAACCACGACAAAACACTACTGAAATATTCCAACTCTTGCATTTCACGAAAGAAAGTCAAAATGAACTTTGAAAAATCAAGATAATGTAACTGCGATAAAGTAAACCATGACAAAACACTACTGAAATATTCAAACTCTTGCATCTCACGAAAGAAATTCAAAATAAACTTTGAAAAATTAAGAGAATTTAACTATGACAAGTTAAACCACAGCAAGACACTACTGAAATATTCAAACTCTTGAATTTCAATCAAAGAAATCCACAATGAAATTTGAAAATCAAGAAAATGTAACTTTGTCAAGGTAAAGCACAACAAAACACTTTTCAACAAAAGAAATCCACAATAACTTTGAAAATCAAGAAAATGTAACTGTGACAAGGTAAAGCACAACAAAACACTAATGAAATATTCCAACTCTTGCATTTCAATGAAAGAAATTCCAAAATGAACTTTTAAAAATCAAGACAATGTAACTGTGACAAGGTAAACAACGACAAAACACTACTGAAATATTCCAACTCTTGCATTTCACGAAAGAAATTCAAAATGAACTTTGAAAAATCAAGAAAATGTAGCTGTGTCAAGGTAAAGCACGACAAAACACTACTGAAATATTCAAACTCTTGCATCTCCCGAAAGAAATTCAAAATGAACTTTGAAAAATCAAGTGATTGTAACTGTGACATGTTAAACCACGACAAAACCCTACCAAAATATTCCAACTCTTGCATTTCAACGAAAGAAATGCAAAATGAACTTTGAAAATCAAGAAAATGAAACTGTGACAAAGTAAACCAAGACAAAACACCACTGAAATAATCCAACTCTTACATTTCAATGAAAGAAATTCAAAATGAACTTTGAAAAATCAAGAAAATGTAACTGTGACAAGGTAAACCACAACAAAACACTACTGAAATATTCCAACTCTTGCATTTCAATGAAATAAATCCACAATGAACTTTGAAAAATCAAGAGAATGTAAATGTGTCAAGGTAAAGCATAACAAAACACATTTCAACGAAAGAAATTCAAAATGAACTTTGAAAAATCAAGAGCATGTAACTGTGACACAGTAAACCACGACAAAACACTACTGAAATATTCCAACTCTTGCATTTCACGAAAGAAATTCAAAATGAAATTTAAAAAATCAAGAGAATGTAACTGTGACAAAGTAAACCACGACAAAACACTACTGAAATATTCCAACTCTTGCATTTCACGAAAGAAATTCAAAAAGAAACTTTGAAAAATCAAGAGAATGTAACTGTGACAAGGTAAACCACAACAAAACACTACTGAAATATTCCAACTCTTGCATTTCAATGAAAGAAATCCACAATGAACTTTGAAAATCAAGAAAATGTAACTTTGTCAAGGTAAAGCACAACAAAACACTTTTCAACAAAAGAAATCCACAATAACTTTGAAAATCAAGAAAATGTAACTGTGACAAGGTAAAGCACAACAAAACACTAATGAAATATTCCAGCTCTTGCATTTCAATGAAAGAAATTCCAAAATGAACTTTGAAAAATCAAGAGAATGTAACTGTGACAAGGTAAACAACGACAAAACACTACTGAAATATTCCAACTCTTGCATTTCACGAAAGAAACCCTAAATGAACTTTGAAAAATCAAGAAAATGTAGCTGTGTCAAGGTAAAGTACAACAAAACACTACTGAAATATTCCAACTCTTGAATTTCACGAAAGAAATTCAAAATGAACTTTAAAAAATCAAGAGAATGTAACTGTGACAAAGTAAACCACGACGAAACACTACTAAAATAATCCAACTCTTGCATCTCACGAAAGAAATTCAAAATGAACTTTAAAAAATCAAGAAAATGTAACTGTGACAAGGTAAACCACAACAAAACACTACTGAAATATTCCAACTCTTCCATTTCAATGAAAGAAATGCACAATGAAGTTTGAAAATCAAGAAAATGTAACTGTGACAAAGTAAAACACGACAAAACACCACTGAAATATTCCACCTCTTGCATTTCAATGAAAGAAATCCAAACATAACTTTGAAAAATCATAAAAAATTTTATTGTGAAATGGGAAACCACGTAAAAACACTACAGAGATATTCCAACTCTTTCATTTCAATTAAGTAAATCCACAATGAACTTTAAAAAATTAAAAAAATGTAATTGTGTCAAGGTAAAGCACAACAAAACACATTTCAACGAAAAAAATTCAAAATGAACTTTGAAAAATCAAGAGCATATAACTGTGACACAGTAAACCACGAAAAAACACTACTGAAATATTCCAACTCTTGCATTTCACGAAAGAAATTCAAAATGAAATTTAAAAAATCAAGAGAATGTAACTGTGACAAAGTAAACCACGACAAAATACTACTGAAATATTCCAACTCTAGCATTTCACGAAAGAAATTCAAAATGAACTTTGAAAAATCAAGAGAATGTAACTGTGATAAGGTAAACCACAACAAAACACTACTGAAATATTCCAAGTCTTGCATTTCAACGAAAGAAATCCACACTGAACTTTAAAAATCAAGAAAATGTAACTATGTCAATGTAAAGCACAACAAAACACATTTCAATTAAAGAAATACACAATGAACTTTGAAAATCAAGAAAATTTAACTGTGACAAGGTAAAGCACAACAAAACACTACTGAAATATTCCAACTCTTGCATTTCAATGAAAGAAATTCCAAAATGAACTTTGAAAAATCAAGAGAATGTAACTGTGACAAGGTAAACAACGACAAAACACTACTAAAATAATCCAACTCTTACTTCTCACGACAGAAATTCAAAATGAACTTTAAAAAATCAAGAAAATGTAACTGTGACATGGTAAACCACGACAAAACACTACTGAAATATTCCAACTCTTGCATTTCAATGAAAGAATTCCACAATGAACTTTGAAAATCAAGAAAATGTAACTGTGACAAAGTAAACCACCACAAAACACCACTGAAATAATCCAACTCTTGCATTTCAATGAAAGAAATCCACAATGAACTTTGAAAAATCAAGAAAATGTAACTGTGACAAGGTAAACCACAACAAATCACTACTGAAATATTCCAACTCTTGCATTTCACGTAAGAAATTCACAATGAACTTTAAAAAATCAAGAGAATGTAACTGTGACAAAGTAAACCACGACAAAACACTACTAAAATAATCCAACTCTTGCTTCTCACAAAAGAAATTCAAATTGAACTTTGAAAAATCAAGAAAATATAACTGTGACATGGTAAACCACGACAAAACACTACTGAAATATTCCAACTCTTGCATTTCAATGAAAGAAATCCACAATGAACTTTGAAAAATCAAGAAAATGTAACTGTGTCAAGGTAAAGCACTACAAAACACATTTCAACGAAAGAAATTCAAAAATGAACTTTGAAAAATCAAGAGCATGTAACTGTGACACAGTAAACCATGACAAAACACTACTGAAATATTCCAACTCTTGCATTTCACGAAAGAAATTCAAAATGAAATTTAAAAAATCAAGAGAATGTAACTGTGACAAAGTAAACCACGACAAAATACTACTGAAATATTCCAACTCTAGCATTTCACGAAAGAAATTCAAAATGAACTTTGAAAAATCAAGAGAATGTAACTGTGACAAGGTAAACCACAACAAAACACTACTGAAATATTCCAAGTCTTGCATTTTAATGAAAGAAATCCACAATGAACTTTGAAAACCAAGAAAATGTAACTGTGTCAAGGTAAAGCACAACAAAACACATTTCAAAGAAAGAAATCCACAATGAACTTTGAAAATCAAGAAAATGTAACTGTGACAAGGTAAAGCACAACAAAACACTACTGAAATATTCCAACTCTTGCATTTCAATGAAAGAAACTCCAAAATGAACTTTGAAAAATCAAAAGAATGTAACTGTTACAAGGTAAACAACGAAAAAACACTACTAAAATAATCCAACTCTTGCTTCTCACGAAAGAAATTCAAAATGAACTTTGAAAAATCAAGAAAATTTAGCTGTGTCAAGGTAAAGCACAACGAAACACATTTCAACGAAAGAAATCCACAATGAACTTTGAAAATCAAGAGAATGTAACTGTGACATTGTAAACCACGACAAAACACTACTAAAATATTCCAATTCTTGCATTTCAATGAAAGAAATTCAAAAATGAACTTTGAAAAATCAAGAGAATGTAACTGTGACAAAATATTCCAACTCTTGCATTTCAATGAAAGAAATTCAAAATGAACTTTGATAAATTAAGAGAATGTAACTTTGACAAGGTAAAGCCCAACAAAACACTTTTCAACAAAAGAAATCCACAATGAACTTTGAAAATCAAGAAAATGTAACTGTGACAAGGTAAAGCACAACAAAACACTAATGAAATGTTCCAACTCTTGCATTTCAATGAAAGAAATTCCAAAATGAACTTTGAAAAATCAAGAGAATGTAACTGTGACAAGGTAAACAACGACAAAACACTACTGAAATATTCCAACTCTTCCATTTCACGACAGAAACTCAAAATGAACTTTGAAAAATCAAGAAAATGTAGCTGTGTCAAGGTAAAGCACAACAAAACACTACTGAAATATTCCAACTCTTGCATTTCACTAAAGAAATTCAAAATGAACTTTAAAAAATTAAGAGAATGTAACTGTGACAAAGTAAACCACGACAAAATACTACTAAAATAATCCAACTCTTGCTTCTCACGAAAGAAATTCAATATGAACTTTGAAAAATCAAGAAAATGTAACTGTGACATGGTAAACCACGACAAAACACTACTGAAATATTCCAACTCTTGCATTTCAACGAAAGAATTCCACAATGAGCTTTGAAAATCAAGAAAATGTAACTGTGACAAAGTAAACCACGACAAAACACTACTGAAATAATCCAACTCTTGCATTTCAATGAAAGAAATCCACAATGAACTTTGAAAAATCAAGAAAATGTAACTGTGACAAGGTAAACCACAAAAAAACACTACTGAAATATTCCAACTCTTGCATTTCAATGAAAGAAATCCACAATGAACTTTGAAAAATCAAGAGAATGTAACTGTTACAAGGTAAACAACGACAAAACACTACTAAAATAATCCAACTCTTGCTTCTCACGAAAGAAATTCAAAATGAACTTTGAAAAATCAAGAAAATTTAGCTGTGTCAAGGTAAATCACAATAAAACACATTTCAATGAAAGAAATCCACAATGAACTTTGAAACTTAAGAGAATGTAAATGTGAAATGGTAAGCCGCAACAAAACACTACTGAAATATTCTAACTCTTTCATTTCAATGAAAGAAATTCCAAAATAAACTTTGAAAAATCAAGAGAATGTAACTGTGACAAAATGTTCCAACTCTTGCATATCAATGCAAGAAATTCAAAATGAACTTTGATAAATTAAGAGAATGTAACTTTGACAAGGTAAAGCCCAACAAAACACTTTTCAACAAAAGAAATCCACAATGAACTTTGAAAATCAAGAAAATTTAATTGTGACAAGGTAAAGCACAACAAAACACTAATGAAATATTCCAACTCTTGCATTTCCATGAAAGAAATTCCAAAATGAACTTTGAAAAATCAAGAGAATGTAACTGTGACAAGGTAAACAACGACAAAACACTTCTGAAATATTCCAACTCTTCCATTTCACGAAAGAAACTCAAAATGAACTTTGAAAAATCAAGAAAATGTAGCTGTGTCAAGGTAAAGCACAACAAAACACTACTGAAATATTCCAACTCTTGCTATTCACGAAAGAAATTCAAAATGAACTTTGAAAAATCAAGAGAATGTAACTGTGATAAGGTAAACCACAACAAAACACTACTGAAATATTCCAAGTCTTGCATTTCAATGAAAGAAATCCACAATGAACTTTGAAAATCAAGAAAATGTAACTGTGTCAAGGTAAAGCACAACAAAACACATTTCAACGAAAGAAATCCACAATGAACTTTGAAAATCAAGAAAATGTAACTGTGACAAGTTAAAGCACAACAAAACACTACTGAAATATTCCAACTCTTGCATTTCAATGAAAGAAATTACAAAATGAACTTTGAAAAATCAAGAGAATGTAACTGTTACAAGGTAAACAACGACAAAACACTACTAAAATAATCCAACTCTTACTTCTCACGAAAGAAATTCAAAATGAACTTTGAAAAATCAAGAAAATTTAACTGTGTCAAGTTAAAGCAAAACGGAACACAATTCAACTAACGAAATGTAAACATAACTATGAGAATCAAGAGACTGTGACTGTGGCATGATAAATCCCGACAAAAAACTACTGATATGCTCTAACTCATTCATTTGATAGAAAAAAAATCAATTGAACTTAAAAAAATAAAGTAACTAAAAGTGTGACAAAATGTTCCAACTCTTGCATATCAATGCAAGAAATTCAAAATGAACTTTGATAAATTAAGAGAATGTAACTTTGACAAGGTAAAGCCCAACAAAACACTTTTCAACAAAAGAAATCCACAATGAACTTTGAAAATCAAGAAAATTTAATTGTGACAAGGTAAAGCGCAACAAAACACTAATGAAATATTTCAACTCTTGCATTTCCATGAAAGAAATTCCAAAATGAACTTTGAAAAATCAAGAGAATGTAACTGTGACAAGGTAAACAACGACAAAACACTTCTGAAATATTCCAACTCTTGCATTTCACGAAAGAAATTCAAAATGAACTTTGAAAAATCAAGAGAATGTAACTGTGACAAGGTAAACCACAACAAAACACTACTGAAATATTCCAAGTCTTGCATTTTAATGAAAGAAATCCACAATGAACTTTGACAAACAAGAAAATGTAACTGTGTCAAGGTAAAGCACAACAAAACACATTTCAACAAAATAAATCCACAATGAACTTTTAAAATCAAGAAAATGTAACTGTGACAAGGTAAAGCACAACAAAACACTACTGAAATATTCCAACTCTTGCATTTCAATGAAAGAAATTCCAAAATGAACTTTGAAAAATCAAAATAATGTAACTGTGACAAGGTAAACAACGACAAAACACTACTAAAATAATCCAACTCTTGCTTCTCACAAAAGAAATTCAAAATGAACTTTGAAAAATCAAGAAAATGTAGCTGTGTCAAGGTAAAGCACAACAGAACACATTTCAATGAAAGAGATCCACTATGAACTTTGAAAATCAAGAGAATGTAAATGTGACAATGTAAGCCACAACAAAACACTACTAAAATAATCCAACTCTTGCATTTCAATGAAAAAAAATCCAAAATGAACTTTGAAAAATCAAGAGAATGTAACTGTGACAAAATATTCCAACTCTTGCATTTCAATGAAAGAAATTCAAAATGAACTTTGATAAATTAAGAGAATGTAACTTTGACAAGGTAAAGCCCAACAAAACACTTTTCAACAAAAGAAATCCACAATGAACTTTGAAAATCAAGAAAATGTAACTGTGACAAGGTAAAGCACAACAAAACACTAATGAAATATTCCAACTCTTGCATTTCAATGAAAGAAATTCCAAAATGAACTTTGAAAAATCAAGAGAATGTAACTGTGACAAGGTAAACAACGACAAAACACTACTGAAATATTCCAACTCTTCCATTTCACGACAGAAACTCAAAATGAACTTTGAAAAATCAAGAAAATGTAGCTGTGTCAAGGTAAAGCACAACAAAACACTACTGAAATATTCCAACTCTTGCATTTCACGAAAGAAATTCAAAATGAACTTTAAAAAATTAAGAGAATGTAACTGTGACAAAGTAAACCACGACAAAATACTACTAAAATAATCCAACTCTTGCTTCTCACGAAAGAAATTCAATATGAACTTTGAAAAATCAAGAAAATGTAACTGTGACATGGTAAACCACGACAGAACACTACTGAAATATTCCAACTCTTGCATTTCAACGAAAGAATTCCACAATGAGCTTTGAAAATCAAGAAAATGTAACTGTGACAAAGTAAACCATGACAAAACACTACTGAAATATTCCACCTCTTACATTTCAATCAAAGAAATCCAAAATTAACTTGGGAAAATCAAGAAAAAGTAATTGTGACAAGGTAAATCACTACAAAACACTACTGAAATATTCCGACTCTGGCAATTCAATGAAGGAAATCTACAAAGAACTTTGAAAAATTAAAAGAATGTAACTGTGACAAGGTAAACAACGAAAAAACACTACTAAAATAATCCAACTCTTGCTTCTCACGAAAGAAATTCAAAATGAACTTTGAAAAATCAAGAAAATGTAGCTGTGTCAAGGTAAATCACAATGATACACATTTCAATGAAAGAAATCCACAATGAATTTTGAAAATCAAGAGAATGTAACTGTGAAATGGTAAACCACGACAAAACACTACTGAAATATTCCAACTCTTGCATTTCAATGAAAGAAATTCCAAAATGAACTTTGAAAATTCAAGAGAATGTAACTGTGACAAAATGTTCCAACTCTTGCATATCAATGCAAGAAATTCAAAATGAACTTTGATAAATTAAGAGAATGTAACTTTGACAAGGTAAAGCCCAACAAAACACTTTTCAACAAAAGAAATCCACAATGAACTTTGAAAATCAAGAAAATTTAATTGTGACAAGGTAAAGCACAACAAAACACTAATGAAATATTCCAACTCTTGCATTTCCATGAAAGAAATTCCAAAATGAACTTTGAAAAATCAAGAGAATGTAACTGTGACAAGGTAAACAACGACAAAACACTTCTGAAATATTCCAACTCTTCCATTTCACTAAAGAAACTCAAAATGAACTTTGAAAAATCAAGAAAATGTAGCTGTGTCAAGGTAAAGCACAACAAAACACTACTGAAATATTCCAACTCTAGCATTTCACGAAAGAAATTCAAAATGAACTTTGAAAAATCAAGAGAATGTAACTGTGATAAGGTAAACCACAACAAAACACTACTGAAATATTCCAACTCTTGAATTTCAATGAAAGAAATCCACAATGACCTTTAAAAATCAAGAAAATGTAACTGTGTCAAGGTAAAGCACAACAAAACACATTTCAACGAAAGAAATCCACAATGAACTTTGAAAATCAAGAAAATGTAACTGTGACAAGGTAAAACACAAAAAAACACTAATGAAATATTCCAGCTCTTGCATTTCAATGAAAGAAATTCCAAAATGAACTTTGAAAAATCAAGAGAATGTAACTGTGACAAGGTAAACAACGAAAAAACACTACTAAAATAATCCAACTCTTGCTTCTCACGAAAGAAATTCAAAGTAAACTTTGAAAAATCAAGAAAATGTAACTGTGTCAAGGTAAAGCACAACAAAACACATTTCAACGAAAGAAATCCACAATGAATTTTGAAAATCAAGAGAATGTAACTGTGGCATGATAAACCACGACAAAACACTACTGAAATATTCCAACTCTTGCATTTCAATGAAAAAAAATCCAAAATGAACTTTGAAAATTCAAGAGAATGTAACTGTGACAAAATATTCCAACTCTTGCATATCAATGAAAGAAATTCAAAATGAACTTTGATAAATTAAGAGAATGTAACTTTGACAAGGTAAAGCCCAACAAAACACTTTTCAACAAAAGAAATCCACAATGAACTTTGAAAATCAAGAAAATTTAATTGTGACAAGGTAAAGCGCAACAAAACACTAATGAAATATTTCAACTCTTGCATTTCCATGAAAGAAATTCCAAAATGAACTTTGAAAAATCAAGAGAATGTAACTGTGACAAGGTAAACAACGACAAAACACTTCTGAAATATTCCAACTCTTCCATTTCACGAAAGAAACTAAAAATGAACTTTGAAAAATCAAGAAAATGTAGCTGTGACAAGGTAAACCACAACAAAACACTACTGAAATATTCCAACTCTTGCATTTCACGAAAGAAATTCAAAATGAACTTTAAAAAATCAAGAGAATGGAACTGTGACAAAGTAAACCACGACAAAACACTACTAAAATAATCCAACTCTTGCTTCTCACGAAAGAAATTCAAAATGAACTTTGAAAAATGAAGAAAATGTAACTGTGACATGGTAAACCACGACAAAACACTACTGAAATATTCCAACTCTTGCATTTCAACGAAAGAAATCCACAATGAACTTTGAAAATCAAGAAAATGTAACTGTGACAAAGTAAACCACGACAAAACACCACTGAAATAATCCAACTCTTGCATTTCAATGAAAGAAATCCACAATGAACTTTGAAAAATCAAGAAAATGTAACTGTGACAAGGTAAACCACAACAAAACACTACTGAAATATTCCAACTCTTGCATATCAATGAAAGAAATTCAAAATGAACTTTGATAAATTAAGAGAATGTAACTTTGACAAGGTAAAGCCCAACAAAACACTTTTCAACAAAAGAAATCCACAATGAACTTTGAAAATCAAGAAAATTTAATTGTGACAAGGTAAAGCGCAACAAAACACTAATGAAATATTTCAACTCTTGCATTTCCATGAAAGAAATTCCAAAATGAACTTTGAAAAATCAAGAGAATGTAACTGTGACAAGGTAAACAACGACAAAACACTTCTGAAATATTCCAACTCTTCCATTTCACGAAAGAAACTCAAAATGAACTTTGAAAAATCAAGAAAATGTAGCTGTGTCAAGGTAAAGCACAACAAAACACTACTGAAATATTCCAACTCTTTCATTTCACGAAATAAATTCAAAATGAACTTTAAAAAATCAAGAGAATGTAACTGTGACAAAGTAAACCACGACGAAACACTACTGAAATATTCCAACTCTTGCTTCTCACGAAAGAAATTCAATATGAACTTTGAAAAATGAAGAAAATGTAACTGTGACATGGTAAACCACGACAAAACACTACTGAAATATTCCAACTCTTGCATTTCAACGAAAGAAATCCACAATGAAATTTGAAAATCAAGAAAATGTAACTGTGACAAAGTAAACCACGACAAAACACCACTGAAATAATCCAACTCTTGCATTTCAATGAAAGAAATCCACAATGAACTTTAAAAAATCAAGAAAATGTAACTGTGACAAGGTAAAACACAACAAAACACTACTGAAATATTCCAACTCTTTCATTTCAATGAAAGAAATTCCAAAATGAACTTTGAAAAATCAAGAAAATGTAACTGTGTCAAGGTAAAGCACAACAAAACACATTTCAACGAAAGAAATTCAAAATGAACCTTGAAAAATCAAGAGCATGTAACTGTGACACAGTAAACCACGAAATAACACTACTTAAATATTCCAACTCTTGCATTTCACGAAAGAAATACAAAATGAAATTTAAAAAATCAATAGAATGTAACTGTAACAAAGTAAACCACGACAAAACACTACTCAAATATTCCAACTCTTGCATTTCACGAAAGAAATTCAAAATAAACTTTGAAAAATCAAGAGAATGTAACTGTGACAAGGTAAACCACAACAAAACACTACTGAAATATTCCAAGTCTTGCATTTCAATGAAAGAAATCCACAATGACCTTTGAAAATCAAGAAAATGTAACTGTGTCAAGGTAAAGCACAACAAAACACATTTCAACGAAAGAAATCCGCAATGAAGTTTGAAAATCAAGAAAATGTAACTGTGTCAAGGTAAATCACAACAAAACACTACTGAAATATTCCAACTCTTGCATTTCAATGAAAGAAATTCCAAATGAACTTTGAAAAATCAAGAGAATGTAACTGTGACAAGGTAAACAACGACAAAACACTACTGAAATATTCCAACTCTTCCATTTCACGAAAGAAATTCAAAATGAACTTTGAAAAATCAAGAAAATATAGCTATGTCAAGGTAAAGCACAACAAAACACATTTCAATGAAAGAAATCCACAATGAACTTTGAAAATCAAGAGAATGTAACTGTGACATGGTAAACCACGACAAAACACTACTGAAATATTCCAGCTCTTGCATTTCAATGAAAGAAAAATTCCAAAATGAACTTTGAAAATTCAAGAAAATGTAACTGTGACAAAATATTCCAACTCTTGCATTTCAATGAAAGAAATTCAAAATGAACTTTGATAAATTAAGAGAATGTAACTTTGACAAAGTAAACCATGACAAAACACTACTGAAATATTCCAACTCTTTTATTTCAATTAAATAAATTCAAAATTAAATTTGAAAAATTAACATAATGCTGTTTTCGCAAGGAACACAATGACGAAACTATGCTAATGCTGACAAGCCAGTGTATCTCACCAAAGAGATTTAAAATGAAATTTGGAATATACAGCAACCGCTTGTGTGACAAAGTAAACAATACACAATAACTAAAGAAATAATCCAGCATTAGCTTTACAGTGAAAGAAATGCACAATGAACTTTGAAAATAAAGAGAATGTAACTCTGACAAAATATTCCAACTCTTGCATTTCAATGAAAGAAATTCAAAATGAACTTTGAAAAAAAAGAGAATTTAACTGTGACAAAGTAAACCACGAAGAAACACAACTAAAATATTCTAACTCTTTCATCTAACTAAAGAAATTCAAAAAGAGCCTTGGAAAATAAAGAAAATTTAAGTATGACAAATTAAGCCACAGCAAGACACTACTGAAATATTCCAACTCTTGCATTTCAATGAAAGAAATCCACACATAACTTTGAAAATCAAGAGAATGTATGTGACATGGTAAAGCACAACAAAACACTACTGAAATAATCCAACTCTTGCATTTCAATGAAAGAAATCCACAGTGAACTTTGAAAAATTAAGGGAATGTAACTGTGACAAGGTAAACCATGACGAACACTACTGAAATATTCCAACTCTTGCATTTCAATGAAAGAAATTCAAAATGAACTTTTAAAAATCGAGAGAATTTAACTGTGACAAGGTAAACCACAACAAAACACTACTGAAATATTCCAACTCTTGCATTTCAATGAAAGAAATTCAAAATGAACTTTGAAAAAATTAAGAGAATGTAACTTTGACAAAGTAAACCACGACATAACACTACTGAAATATTCCAACTCTTTCATTTCAACGAAAGAAATTCAAGATGAACTTTGAAAAATCAAGAGAATGTAACTGTGACAAGGTAAACCATGACAAAACACTACTGAAATATTCTAACTCTTGCATTTCAACGAAAGAAATCTAAAATGAACTTTGAAAAATCAAGAGAATGTAACTGTGAAATGGTAAACCACGACAAACCACTACTGAAATATTCCAACCGTCCTAGTCGATAATGTTATTCTTTGTCCATACTTGGACCCCCGTCATAACCTCCTGATAGAGTTCTACCGATCATGTAATTAATTTATCAGAAATCTATTTGTTTTAGTCGATTACGTCATTCTATGCCCATATTTGGACTCCCGTCACGAGCTCCTGATAGGGTACTACCGATTATGTAATCAATTTCTCAGAAATCCATTGTGTGTCTGTGTCTGTGTCTGTGTCATGTGTCATGTGTCGCGTCATGTGTCATGTGTCATTTGTCATATGTCATGTGTCATGTGTCATGTCATGTGTCTTGTCTCATGAGTCATGTGCCATGTGTCATGTGTCATGTGTCGTGTCATGTGTCATGTGTCATGTGTCATGTGTCATGAGTCATTCACCCCGCAGACAATGCACTTGGAAACAACAAATAAATCGACCTTGAAAACACATCAAAGTGAGAAAAATCCTGTTTTTCATTCTCAGTGAGAAAAACCATAAAAACAGACATAAATTGACCAACACTCATAACCATCCATGAAACATCCATCAAAGTGAAAAAAATCCTGTTTTTCCATTCTCAGTGAGAAAAACCATAAAACAGACATAAATTGCTGTTGACATCCATGAAAAACAACAAATAAATTGACTAACACTCATAACTGTCCATGAAACATCCATAAAAGTGAGTAAATTCCTGTTTTTTCAAGTTAGAAAAATCCTGTTTTTCCCTTCTCAGTGAGAAAACCATAAAACATCCGTAAATTGCTGTTGACATCCATGAAAAACAACAAATAAATTGAGAAAAACCATAAAACAGCCATAAATTTCTGTTGACATCCATGAAAAACAACAAATAAATTGACCAAAACACATAACCATCCAAGAAACATCCATAAAATTGAGAAAAATCCTGTTTTTTCACTCTCAGTAACAAAAACCATAAAACATCCATAAACTCTCTGTTGACATCCATGAAAAACAACAAATAAATTGACCGACACTCATAACCATCCAAGAAACATCCATAAAAGTGAGAAAAACTATGTTTTTTCATGTGAGAAAAACCCTGGTTTTTCATTCTCAGTGAGAAAAACCATCTCCTTAGGGACTCTATGCCCATATATGGACCCCCGTCGGCATTAAACTAAATTGTAGATGTCAGCAGGGGTGTCGCGTGGGGTTGGTACCCCCTTTCTACGTACGACGACCCCTCCTATACAAAGTGCCTCTGGGAAAAAATAAAAGGAGTGTGAAGGGAGGCTAGCTGCTCTCCGATAGCTTTTGACTCTTAAAAAGTGAATTAAAACTTTCAATTTCCGATAAAATGAGCCCTCTATGAAGCTTATACGAGCATCCCTTCCATAACAACCATATATGCCCAAGGGCATAACTTACAACACCTACCCCCGGGCCCGGGAGGGGGGGTGGTGTCGAAACAGGAGTTTTTGTTATCTGAACTTTGAACTCTTCTTAACAAAATGTCTATCTCAAAATTTTTATCTGATGCCTTTAGGGCGGGGACGGTGGGGGGGGGGGCTAGTTGCCCTCCAATCTCTTTTGATTCTTAAAAAGTGAACCAGAGCTTCCAATTTCCAATCAAATGAGCCCTCTCCAAAGTTTATACGAGCATCCCTTCAATAAGAACTATATAGGTCCCCGGAGCATTATTCATAACGTCTGCCTCCGGGCCTTGGGGGGTTTTGTCGACACAGGAGTTTTTCTTATCATACCCTTGAACTATTTTTAATGAATTGGCTATTTTAAAATTTTATCGGATGGGCTTGGGGAAAATGGGTGGTTTAGGGGGGGGGAGCTAGTTGCCCTCGGATATCTCTTTACTCATACAATTTGAACTAGACCTTTCAATTTCAAATCAAATGTGCACTCTCTGAAGTTTATACGAGCATCCCTTTCACAAGAACCATAAACGACCCCAGGGCAACTCTTACAACGCATACCCCCATGGCCCTGGGGGTTGTGTTGACACCAGAGTTTTTGTTATCTAATTTTTGAAAAATATTCAAAAAAACTGGCTATCTCAAAATTTGTAGCGTATGGTTTTGGGGAAGAAAGGGCGTGGGGGCCTAACACTATTAAAAAGGGAACTAGAACTTTCAATTTCTAATAAACTGATCCCTCTATGAACTTTATACGAGCTTTCTTTTCTTAAGACCCATACATGGGCTTAGGGCATAACTTAGAACGCCTTCCCCTGGGCCCTAGGGGGTTGTATTGACACCGGAGTTTTTCTTATCCGACCTTTGAACTATTCTTAGCAAAATATATATATCTCAAAATTTTCATCAGAAGAGCTTTGAATAAGAAGGCATGGGGGAGGGGCTTGTTGCCCTCGGATCTCTTTTGACTCTTTTTAAGTGAACAAGAACTTTCAATTTCCAATCAAATGAGCCCTCTCCGATGTTTATACGACCATCCCTTCCATAAGAACTATATATGCCCAGAGAGCATTAGTCATAACGTCTGCCTGCGACCCCTGGGGGGTTGCTTTGACACAGGAGTGTTTCTTATCCGACCTTTGAACTATTCTTAGCAAAATATATATATCTCAAAATTTTCATCAGAAGAGCTTTGAATAAGAAGGCATGGGGGAGGGGCTTGTTGCCCTCGGATCTCTTTTGACTCTTTTTCAGTGAACAAGAACTTTCAATTTCCAATCAAATGAGCCCTCTCCGATGTTTATACGACCATCCCTTCCATAAGAACTATATATGCCCAGAGAGCATTAGTCATAACGTCTGCCTGCGACCCCTGGGGGGTTGCTTTGACACAGGAGTTTTTCTTATCTGACATTTGAATTAATCTTAATGAAATGGCTATTTTTAAATTTTTATCGGATGGGCTTGGGGGAAAAGGGTGTGTGTGTGGGGGGGGGTTGTTTACACGAGCATCACTTTCATAAGAACCATACACGCCCCGAGGTCAACACTTACAACTCCTTCCCCCGGGCCCTGGCGGTTCGTTTTGACAACGGAGTTTTGTTATCTAATTTTATAACAATTTTCAAAATTTGTAGCGGATGGGTTTGGGGAAAAAAGGGCGTGGGGTGATAGTTGCCCTTAACTCTCTTGACTCTTAAAAAGTGAACTAGAACTTTCAATTTCCAATCAAATGAGCCCTCTATGAAGTTTATACGAGCATCCCTTTCATAAGAGCCATACATACCGTTAGGGCATAATTTAGAACCCCTTCCCATTGGCCTTCGGGGGTTGTATTGACGACATAGTTTTTCTTATCCGACCATTGAACTGTTTTAAAAAAATATCTATGTCAAAATTTTCATCAGATGGGTTTGGAACAAGAAGGCGTGGAGGGGGACTAGTTGCCCTCGAATCTCTTTGAATATTAAAAGTGAGCTCAAACTTTCAATTTCCATTCAAATGAGCCTTCTCTGAAGTTTATACGAGCATCCCCTTCATAAGAACCATATATTCCCCAGGGCATAGCTTACAACGTCTGGCCACAGGCCCTGCGGGGTTGTGTCAACACAGGAGTTTTTGTTATCTGACTTTTGAACAATTTTTAACTTAATGGCTATCTCAAATTTTATCGAATGCATTTGGGGAAAAGGGGCTTGGGGGTGGCGGCTAGTTGCCTTCCAAGCTCTTTTGACTCTCAAAAACTGAACTAGAACTTTGAATTTCCAATCAAATGAGCCCTCTCAGAAGTTTTACGAGCATCCCTTCCATAAGAGCCATATACTCCCTCCAGGGTATAACTTACAAAGCCTACCCCCCGGGCCCTGGGCGGTTGTGTTGACACCAGAGTTTTGTTATCTAATTTTTGAACAATTTTCAAAAAACTGGCTATCTAAAAATTTGTAGCGGATGGGTTTGGGGGAAAAAGGGCGTGGGGGGGCTAGCTACCCTTATATATCTTGATTCTCAAGAAGTGAACTAGAACTTTCAATTTCCAATCAAATGAGCCTTCTATGAAGTGTATACGAGCATCCCTTTTGTAAGAATCAGACATGCATTTACGGCATAACTAAGAACGCCTTCGCATTGGTTTTGGGGGGTTGTATTGACGCCAGAGTTTTTCTTATCCGACCTTTGAACAGTTTTAAGAAAAATATCTATCTCAAAATTTTCATCAGATGGGTTTGGAAAAAGAAGGGGTGGAGGGGGGGGGCTAGTTTCCCTCGGATCTCTTTTGACTATTAAAAAGTGAGCTTGAACTTTCAATTTCCATTCAGATGAGCCCTCTCTGAAGTGTTTACGAGCATCCCTTTCATAACGAAATGGCTATTTTGAAATTTTTATCGGATGGACTTGGGGAAAAAAGGTGTGTCCGTGGGAGGGGGGGGGTATACAAGCAACACTTTCATAAGAACCATACACACCCCCTGGAAAACCCTTACAACGCCTACCCCCCGGGCCCTGGGGGTTGTGTTGACACTGGAGTTTGTTATCTAATTATTTAAGAATTTTCAAAAAACTGGCTATCTCAAAATTTGTAGCGGATGAGTTTAAGGAAAAAGGGTGTGGAGGGGGGGGGGGTAATTGCCCATAACTCTCTTGACTCTTATAGAGTAAACTAGAACTTTCAATTTCAAATCAAATGAGCCCTCTATGAAGTTTATACGAGCATCCCTTTCGTAAGAACCATACATACGTTTAGGGCATAACTTAGAACCCCTTCCCATTGGCCTTGAGGGGTTGTATTGACGCCAGAGTTTTTCTTATCCTATCTTTGAACTGATTTAAAAAAAATATCTATCTCGAAATTTTCATCACATGGTTTTTTTTAAAAAGAAGGCGTGGAGGGGGGGGGGAGGGCTTCTTGCCCTCGAATCTTTTTCACTATTAAAAAGTGAGCTCTAACTTTCAATTTCCAATCAAATGAGCCTTCTCTGAAGTTTATACGATCACCCCTTTCGTAAGAACCATATATGCCCCAGGGCATAGCTTACATCGCCTGGTCACGGGCCCTGGGGGGTGTGTGTCGACACAGGAGTTTTTGTTATCTGACTCTTGAACAATTTTTAATTTAATGGCTATCTCAAAATTTTATTGGATGCTTTTGGGGAAATGGGGCTTGGGGGGTGGGGCTAATTACCCTCCAATCTCTTTTTAAATTCAAAAACTGAACTAGAAATTTGAATTTCAAATCAAATGAGCCCTCTCAGAAGTCTTATGAGCATCCCTTTCATAACAGCCATAAACTCCCCCCAGGGCATAAGTTACAACGCCTACCCCCCGGGCCCTGGGGGGTTGTGTTGACACCGGAGTTTTTTTATCTAATTTTTTTAACAGTTTTCAAAAAACTGGCTATCTCAAAATTTGTAGCGGATGGGTTTGGGGAAAAAAGAGCGTGGGGAGTCTAGTTGCCCTTAACTCTCTTGACTCTTAAAAAGTGAACTAGAACTTTCAATTTCCAATCAAATGAGCCCTCTATGAAGTTTGTACGAGCATCTCTTTCATAAGAACCATACATGCCTTTAGAGCATAACTTGTAACGCCTTCCCACTGGCCTTGGGGGGTTATATTTACGCCAGAGTTTTTCTTATCCGACCTTTGAACTGTTTTGAAAAAACATCTGTTTCAAAATTTTCATCAGATGGGTTTGGAAAAAGAAGGCGTGGAGAGGGGGGGCCTAGTTGCCCTCGGATCTCTTTTGACTATTAAAAAGTGAGCTCAAACTTTCAATTTTCACTCAAATGAGCCCTCTCTGAATTATACGAGCATTCCTACAATAAGAACCATATATACCCCAGGGAATAACTTACACCGCCTGCCCCCTGGCCCTGGGGTTTTTGTCGACACCGAATTTTTTGTTATCTGACCATTGAACAATTTTTAATTTAATGGCTATCTCAAAATTTTATTGGATGCTTTTGGGGAAATGGGGCTTGGGGGGGGGGCTAATTGCCCTTCAATCTATTTTGACTCTCAAAAATCGAACTAGAACTTTGAATTTCCAATCAAAAGAGCCCTCTCAGAAGTTTTTACGAACATCCCTTCCATAAGAGCCATATACTCCCCCCAGGGCATAACTTACAACGCCCGCCCTCGGACCCTGGGGGCTGTGTCAACCCCGGAGTTTCGTTACATGGTCTTTGAACTATCTTTAAGAAATAGCTATCTCAAAGTTCTTATCGGACGGGTTTGAGGAAAAAAAGGTGTGGAGTGAGGGGGTTAGGTGCCCTTCAATCTCTTTTGACTCTTAAAAAACGAACTAGAACTTTCAATTTCCAACCAAATGAGCCCTCATTGAAGTTCCACAAGAACCGAGCATCCCTTCCATAAGAACCATATATGCCCCAGGGCATAACTTACAACCCCTGCCTGTACCCCCCCCCCCGGGCCCTGGGGGGGTTGTGTCGACACCGGAGTTTTTTTATATGATCTTTGAACAATTTTTAACAAAATAGCAATCTAAAAAATTTTATCGGATGCATTTGGTAAAAAGGGTATGGGGGGAGGGCTGGTTACCCTCTGACATCTTTTGACACTTAAAATTTGAACTAGAACTTTTAATTTCCAATCAAATGAGCCCTCTCTGAAGTTTATACAAGCGTTCCTTCCATAAGAACCATATATGATCCCAGGACATAACCTATAACCCTTGCCCTGAAGACTCTTGGGGGAGTGTCCTGCTCAAAAGGAATAATTTCCAGAACTTTCAACTACATTGAACAAAATGGCTATCTCAAAATTTTGATTGGATGTGTTTGGGGAAATGGTGGGCGTGGCAGGGGGGTTAGTTGCTTTACACGATTAAAAAGGGCACTAGCCATTTAAATTTCCCATCGAATGAGACCTTTTTGAAGTTTCTGTGACAACACTTTCTATAAAAACCTTATATGTCCTCAGGGCATAACTTACAACCCTTGCCCTGACAACTGTCTGGGGGGAATGTCATCAAAGACCTAATTTCCAGAATTTTCAGCTACGTTGAAAGAAATGGTTATCTCAAAATTTTGATTGGATGTGTTTGGAGAAAAGTTGGGCATAAGAGGAGGGTTAGTTGCCCTCCAGTCACTTTTGACTATCAAAGTCTTTTTTGAAGTTTCTACGACATAGCTTTCTATAATAACGCCCCAGGGCATATGCCCCATGTTTTCTTATATGCCCCGGGGCATAATTTTAAACCCTTGCCCTGAGGGCTGTGGGGGAGTGTCCTCCCCAAACACATAATATCTGGAAATCAACTACGTAGAACAAAATGGCTATGTCAAAATTTTGATTGGATGTGTTTTGGGAAATGATTGGCGTGGAAGGGGTGTTAGTTGCCTTCCTATCACTTTTGACCCTTAAAAAGGGCACTAGAACTCTCGATTTTCAATCGAATGAGCCCCAATTAAAGTTTATATGACGAACCCTTCCCTATGAAGTGCCTCTGGGAAAATAAATGAATAAATAATAAATAATAAAACCCTGGAGCCGTATGGCCCTTACTATAGGCAACGCTATAGCATTGCCTCATATAGATGAAATCTATTAGACTATCCATTTTACATGAAGGAGCAAGTGTTTTCAACAAAACTGAAAATATTAACAACAGAAATCTGGTATTAACATAAATGATATAACAACTTAATTTTATTACTAACTCCAGTTATTTAAAGTTCAGTCAGTCAGTTTTCAATGATCCATCTTATTTTTAGTATAAAAATACTCACGCAATGAAAAAATGAAACATCCATGAAAGCGGGGCGATGTAGACGGAAAGCAAGTCATCAAATTAAACAAGTGTAATAAATCTTTATTAGTGGTTTCACGCCCCGATACTAAAAAAAGTGTATTTTCTGAAAGATTTACTTGAGGATTGTCATTTTAACGTATATATATATATACTGATAATTATCCCTATAGTGTTAATAGTTTCTTATTTACTAAAGTAAAAAAAGTGAAAATATTTAAAATATATTTTGTTTTTAGTAAAGTACAAATTATGTTCAGGCCTTGAGAAGGCATGGGATTATCATCCCTATCCCTATTCAAGTTAATTTTTGCTCGTTTTGGGTTTGACGGGGTGATTTACTGTAACTTTTATTTGTTTTGAGTTTCATTTTTTTTTTTTTTTTGGTGATTTGTGGTAGTTTTACGCTTGAAAGGTTATTTAACTTTATTTCTGCTCATTTTTGGTCTAAGTGGAACTCTTTACTTTTCTTTGAAAAAGTTCAATTTTTAATTAGTTTCTGATTGTTTTTATTGTAATAGTCTTTTTCATGGAAAAAAAATAATATTTATATTTTTTTTCTATTAGAATCCAAAGTTCGGCCTGCTATTTGTATGTTGGAGAAACCTTTTCAACAGTTTTTAATCCTGACACAAAAAGTATTTTTAATTTAAGTTTATACCTCCTCAAGTTGACTTGAAAAATAAACCTTAATATTGTTCCCAAAAAACTCTATCTATGCTCTTGGACAACCTGGATACACTTACACTCTTTGGATTTATTGAAATTGTAAGAACAGATATAGCAGTTGTAGTGGGCAAGGAAGTTTCAAATTAATGCCCCCATTTCGTTCTCGATGTGCTTCTGAGGTTTCCCATTGGCAACTATATAGGTAGTGCCTTTTGATTTAGTTTTGGAGTAATGTTTAGTTTTAAAGCATAATGGATCAATTGGACAATTGTGGGGGTTTGAAATACCCATTATCCCTAGAGACAGCTGCTGGACTGTTATACTATGGTGAAGAAAATGCTGTCTCAAAATTTTTATTGGATGTGATTGGAAAATGAATGAGCTTGGGAGGAGGTTTGCTTACCCTCCTTCGCTTTTTACTCTTAAAAATGGCACTAGAACTGTTAATCTTGGACCAAATTATTCTCTTAAAAGTTTTAATGATATTCCTAGTTATTAGAGAGTGGCATTGCATATGATATTGCTTATATGTCCTTTTGAATACCTACATGCATATAGTTTTTTCGTTTAATTGAGACTCTCCCTAAACGTTCCCTAAAAGTTTCACATTAATACCCTTAGCGTCATTAGTTACAGTAACTGTAGTGATAGTATTAATAGCATATATCGTGCTTTTTGGTGATTTGAACATCCTTCTCATCAAGCCCTGGAAGTTTCAAACTTAATACAACTAGCCGTTGATTTGACATTGCTGATATATCCTTTTGATAACCTGTATATTTATATCAATCAATCAATCAATCAATCAATCAATTTATTAATACTAAAAAAAAAAAACAATACAATTACAAACTATCCTTTTGTGATTTTCACCTTAATGCTCTTAGCCTTGAAAGTAGTTGCAATAGAGGTAGTAGTTGAAAGCAGCAGTAGTAAATGTAGCAGTGGTACTAGCATTAGTAGTAGAATTCCTAAGGTGCACTCTTTTTACAATGTGCATGCACATAGTATGTTTTGATTTTTTTTTCAAATTTCCCCTCAATATTTTAAATGTTGTACTGTGGCTATAGTAGTAGTAGTGCACGCAGCAGTAATCTTGGTAGTTGTAGTAGTAGCGTACGTTAATATACTCAATGAGTTAATATACTCAGTCATTCCTGATTTACACCCATTCAAGTAATTTAAGAAAACTAATTTTGAAACCTAAGAAACTGGACATGTCAGTCAGAAAAGAAAAATAAAGGAAGACTTGTTGGATAAGATATCAAACATTTCGTGGTAACGAACTGTAAGTAAGGAGCGATGCGGCTCAATAGTAACCGAAACTCTAAAAACGCAATATTGTACCAACAGATATATCAAAGAATACAAATTCTTATACTTATTTCATTAAGTTTAGCATTAGTAGAGAGGGGGGTCCGACTCCGATCAGTACAAAATTCGGTTATCAAAAGAACGTATCTCCGATCAGTACACCAAATATGGGCATAGAGTCATTAGGGAGAACACGTGGTTAATGGGGTCAATGACCTCTTTTTCCAAGGTCGATTTATTTGATGTTTCTATGGGAACAATGTTATTGATCTAGGACTCGAGGGGGAAGTGAATTTCCGAGAAATTGATTGCGTAATCGAAGGGGAAGTGAATTTCCGAGAAATTGATTGCGTAATCGAAGGGGAAATTGTTGATTCACGAAGGGGAAATTAAGAAACAAACATGGCTTCTTTAATCTGTGATTTACATAATCGCTAGGGGACATTATTGATTCACGAAGGGGAGAATTATGAAACAAACATGGCATCATTGTTGTTTGGTTAGCTTAACCTGAGAAATTGATTTACATAATCGGCGGGGAAATTGTTGATTCACGAAGAGGGAATTAAGAAACATTAAGGCTTCTTTAATCTTTAGGCCTGAGGGATTTATTTATTATTGTTGTTTTTGGACAAGTGCATGCTAGGGGTGAGATTGGTTTTTCGTTCAAGAACTCGTAGGAGGGGAACATTTGAATTATCGACCCGAGAGGTTTCCACAAAGGATGCGTAGAGAATTATACAGATGTCCGTGGAGAAGGCAGGCGGTTAGTCAGCAAAAATGAAATTAGGGTTTTCCGCACTTTTTAAAATTGATCATCTTGAGCTTAAAGCAAAGAATGTCCTTCAGATTATCGTTTAGAATAACCTTTTCGCTGGCAATAGCTGAACTAATGTAGATCTTACCCTCCTCCTTTGAATAGTTGAAATGAAAAGCTCCCTTTTTACACGCTATCTTCTACTCGTGACCCTCACCCCTGCTGCCATCTACAATTTAGTTTAATGCTGACGGGACATAATTTATTCAAGGATTATCGATCGAGTCTAATGTGTGTGTGTCAAGGTCAATCGATCTGTTGTTGTTTGGCCACGTGCGAATGACATGAGGGGTGTTTTAATGAATCGTTTGGTGACTTAATTTACTCAAGTATTAGTGCTCGAGTCAAATGTGTGTGTGTAACGTTCAATTGATCTTTTGGTGTTTGGCCACGTGTAAAGGAACGAGGGTTGAATTACAACAAAGTTTGGGGAACTAATTTATTCAAGGATTATCGATCTAGTCTAATGTGGGTGTGTCATGGTCAATCGATCTGTTGTTTTTTGGTCATGTGCGAATGACACGAGGGGTGATTTACATAATCGATGTGGGGAATTATTGATTCACGAGCATGGGGAATTATGAAACAATTTGATCATAGAGTCCCTAGGGGGAAAGATTACGTAATCGCTCAATGACCTCTTTTTCCAAGGTCTATTTATTTGATGTTTTTCTCTTCTAGCCTGGCCTGAGAACTTGATTTACATAATCTCTAGGGGAAATTATTGATTCACGAAGGGGGAATTAAGAAACAAACAAGGCTTCATTGTTGTTTGGCTAGCCTGGCCTGAGAACTTGATTTACATAATCGCTAGGGGAAATTATTGATTCACGAAGGGGGTAATTAATAAACAAACATGGCTTCATTTTTGTTTGGCTATCCTAACCTGTGAACTTGATTTACATAATCGACGGGGAAATTTTTGATTCACGAAGAGGGAATTAAGAAACATTAAGGCTTCTTTAATCTGTGATTTACATAATCGCTAGGGGAAATTATTGATTCACGATGGGGGACTTATGAAACAATCATGGATTCATTGTTGTTTGGTTAGCTTAACCTGAGAAATTGATTTACATAATCGGCGGGGAAATTGTTGATTCACGAAGGGGGAATTAAGAAACATTATGGTTTCTTTAATCTTTAGGCCTGAGGGATTTATTTATTATTGTTGTTTTGGACAAGTGCATGCGAGGGGTGAATGTCAAGGTGTCCTGGAACAGGATACAGTTAGATCACATGTGTCCTTCTCACCCAATCAGCGAGTCGGATACATCCTCCGTCTCAGCCAATAAGAGACGTGCTTACAAATTAGTGGTGGTGGGAATATTTGATTAAATGTATATGGCTCCCCCCAACCATCGATAGAGGTAAAGTCACAGAGTTACTACTCTCTCCCCCATTTCCCTCTACCTTGAATTTATCGAACGAAGAGGATCAGCTACGTTTTAGCTGTGAGTGAGTTGACATTGGAAACCGAAAAATGTTCTCTATATGTCTTCATTGTTGTTTGGCTAGCCTGTCCTGAGAAATTGATTTACATAATCGCTAGGGGGAATTATTGATTCACGAGTGGGGGAATTACGAAACATTAAGGTTTCTCTAATCTTTAGACCTGAGGGATTTATTTATTATTGTTGTTTTTGGACAAGTGCATGCTAGGGGTGAATGTCAAGGTGTCCTGGAATAGGAAACAGTTAGATCACATGTTTCCTTCTCAGCCAATCAGCGAGTCGGTTACATCCCCCTTCTCAGCCAATCAGAGACGTGCTTACATATTAGTGGTGGTGGGAATATTGGATTCAATGTAGATGGCTCCCCCCATCATTCGATAGAGGTAACGTCACAGAGTTACTCCTCTCTCCCCCATTTCCCTCTACCTTGAATTTATCGAACGAAGAGGATCAGCTATGTTTTAGCTGTGAGTGAGTTGACATTGGAAACCGAAAAATGTTCTATATATGTCCATTGTGCATGTACACTCTTGGCAGTTGGAATCAATGTGAGAATTGTACAATTATTGATGACTATAGTGAAAAGTGTAAATTATGTAATCATTGTAAATTACATAGAGGCTATGCAGTACAAATTAAAGGATGTAATTCATGTCTTGAGGAGGTGTGTGACTCTCATCCTAGAGGGCACCTGTGCTCCAATTGTCACTATGATAAATGTGATCAGTGGGAGAATACTTACCCCGCTATGATTGGAAAGAATCCCAAACGTGATTTTAGTTTATTTCTACGAGATTGGTATCGTCGTGGATTTAAATTATTTTGGGAAGAGGAATCTGGTCTACGATTAAACTGTTGGGGTAACAAGACATTTTGGTTTCTACTTCATCACTGCGACGACACCATCTACTATGACTATAAACCAAGTGATTTTTATTTGGCAGTGACGGAATGTGATTCCCCAATTGAAAACACTGTATGTGATATTGCTTCAAATCGACAGATTGAAACTCTTGAATTTCATAATATGAATCAAAATAGTATAATTGACTATACAAAGAGATATGACAAGAGTGAAGTTACATTGTACTGTAGAAAATGTGACCCTGACTTTGCAGTCAATCAATATCAATATACAGTTAATCCAAATGATTTACCAGCATTAGTGGTTCACGACAGTTGCCTATACATCGAAGATGAAGAAATCTAAAGTGAAGATTTAAAGACATTGTTGTACATATATATGCATTTTATTAATAAACAAATTTACAAACAATCTATGTTCAAATATTTATTCCTTTGTAATATCCATATTTATCATTGTTTTTTTGTATACTACCTCAGGAGGTTCTATTATTTGAACCTTATCCTCCTCCACTGATATAATATTTATGGGAGAGGGTATCTCCTCAGCAAATAAATCCTCGGACCCACTCCTCAACAGATCCCCCTCCACTGGCACAATATTTATGAGAGAGGGTATCTCCTCCGCAAATAAATCTTCACGCACTCGAACTCGCGGGTTATGTACTCGAACCGAGGACCCACTCCTCAAGAGATCCACCGCTCTACATGTACAGAGACGTTCTTCCTCCTCCTCAGGGGTGATCTCGATGCTCTCGTTCTCTGCACATTTAGCTAGAAGATTCTCCTCCTCCTCGATAGTGAGCCCCCACTCGCTCCATACATCCTAAAAAGGTCGAGAACACTATGGTCAAAAGCTCTGTGGAAAGGTATAGTCTTCATGAATATACTGAGGGGTGTTATATAAATGTAATAAACAGGGTTACTTATTTTTTTCATTTTATCTATAATTTTGTATGTCTAAAATTCATCAATTAGCCAGATGTGGGTTTTTTTTATTATTTTTTACATACGGAGCGAGATTTAATGTCATTGATAGAAGCCTGTATGAGATTTAATGTCTGTGATAAAACCAGGAAAAAATACTTTTCCAAGAACTATGTTTTTCAATGAAAAGTAAAGAGCTATGACATTAAATCAAAGAGAGTAGAAATAAAGTTGAATAATTGCTTAAACGTAAATTTTCTGTAAACATACTTCTAATTAATCACTCCTAAAAAGGTAAGTATTATTCTTATACTTTAGTTCCATGAAGAAAAAGAAAGTTACTATTAAAGAATAAATGAAACCAAAACGATCATCTATGACTGAGTTTATATTTTAGTTTCAAGAAGCAAAAGTAGTTAATACTTCCATGGATTTGACTTATAAAGCTGGAAACGTAAAGTGAGATTTATGAAAATGCACAAATGTAATTTTTATTTTCTACGATAAATACGATAAAGAGATAAAGAGAGCAAAGAGAGCAGAAATAAAGTTGAATAATTGCTTAAACGTAAATTTTCTGTAAACATACTTCTAATTAATCACTCATAAAAAGGTAAGTATAGACCGCTCATCCTCTATGGTGGGGGAGCATGCACAGCTGGCTAAAGCAGTTAACATTTGCCTGGAAGCTTGAAATGTAAAGTGAGATTTTGGAAAATACAGAAATTTAATAATGGTTCTTGGAAATTTTCGGTTTGATTATGAAATAAGAAATTTTTAAAAACATGAAATTTTTTGCAATTAAAAACGAACAAAAATTAATTAAAAAACTTTCCGAAAAATATGTTTTCAAAAGAAAAGTAAAGGTCATTTTAAACTTAAGCTCAGCAGATGCAATTACCATTTAAAATTTAAACTCGAAACAATCAGAAATTACTATTAAAGAATAGATGAAACCAAAACGAACAGCTATGACTGAGTTTATATTTTAGTTTCAAGAAGCAAAAGTAGTTAATACTTCCATAGATTTGACTTATAAAGCTGGAAACGTAAAGTGTGATTTATGAAAATGCACAAATGTAATTTTTATTTTCTACGATAAATACGATAAAGAGATAAAGAGAGCAAAGAGAGCAGAAATAAAGTTGAATAATTGCTTAAACGTAAATTTTCTGTAAACATAGTTCTAATTAATCACACCTAAAAAGGTAAGTATAGACCGCTCATCCTCTATGGTGGGGGAGCATGCACCGCTGGCTAAAGCAGTTAACACTTGCCTGGAAGCTCGAAATGTAGAGTGAGATTTTGGAAAATGCAGAAATTTAATAATGGTTCTTGTAAATTTTCTGTTTGATTATGAAATAAGAAATTTTTAAAAACATGAAATTTTTTGCAATTAAAAACGAACAAAAATTAATTAAAAAACTTTCCGAAAAATATGTTTTCAAAAGAAAAGTAAAGGTCATTTTAAACTTAAGCTCAGCAGATGCAAATACCATTTAAAATTTAAACTTGAAACAATCAGAAATTACTATTAAAGAATAGATGAAACCAAAACGAACAGCTATGACTGAGTTTATATTTTAGTTTCAAGAAGCAAAAGTAGTTAATACTTCCCTGGATTTGACTTATAAAGCTGGAAACGTAAAGTGTGATTTATGAAAATGCACAAATGTAATTTTTATTTTCTACGATAAATACGATAATGAGATAAAGAGAGCAAAGAGAGCAGAAATAAAGTTGAATAATTGCTTAAACGTAAATTTTCTGTAAACATAGTTCTAATTAATCACTCCTAAAAAGGTAAGTATAGACCGCTCATCCTCTATGGTGGGGGAGCCTGCACCGCTGGCTAAAGCAGTTAACACTTGCCTGGAAGCTCGAAATGTAGAGTGAGATTTTGGAAAATGCAGAAATTTAATAATGGTTCTTGTAAATTTTCGGTTTGATTATGAGCCATTCTATTGCGAAAACACACAAAAGTTAGAAAAAATGCAAAATTATCCTTTATTATCTCTGCAATACGGCTAAAAATGAAGAATTCATACACATTTTCAACTAGCTAAAGTTTAAATATTTTAAATATTAGCCTTTCTATTGAGAAAACACACAATAGTTCGAAAAAAAGCCATAAGATCCTTTTGGAAATATTAACTTCGTCTAAAAACTTCTTAATAATAGCATAAAAATTATTTCTAAAGTTAAATAGTTAAATTAAATTTACTTTCTCTTTAGTAAAATACCCAAAGTTAGTCAAATATACTTATGTAACATGTTTACATATTTTATTCGTAATTAAATTTATTATAAATACAAAATTTAAAATATATTAAGTGTTTAATTATTATAAATGAGCCTTTCATTTGAGAAAACACACAAAAGTTAGAAAAAATGCAAAATTTACCTTTATTAAAAATGCAATACGTCTAAAAATTTAGTATAAATTCAAAATTAAATATATATAAATTGAAATTGTTTTATTAATGAGCCTTTAAATAGAGAAAACACACAAAAGTTAGAAAAAATGCACTATGATCCTTTATTGCAAATGCATTACGGTTAAAATTTAGTATACATAAAAAAATTATAAAATATCAAGGGATTTTGATTTAATAATTTAAAATAAAATTTCGTAAAATCTCAAAAGAGATTAAATAATAAATAGGTTCCAGTATTCCCTCTGAGATACGGATAAAATTGAATACTTCATACACATTTTCTACTAGCTAAGAGACATTCTGAATTCTATTCGAGTCATGCGATCGTGTTCAAAGAGTTCGTGTTAACGAATTGTAAGTAAGGAGCGTCCCGGCTCAATGGTAACCGAAACTCTTGAAAACAGGTTTTTTAGCTCCATGAAGGTAAAGCAAGTTGACATTTCCTTTAAAGAATCAGATTTCAATGCTGATTTTAAATATATAGTTTAGTCCTACCCATCAAAAGTTACACGCCTGAGAAAATATGACTGATTTTTGGAAAATGGGAGAAATACCCCCTAAAAGTTATAAAACCTTAATGAAAATCACATCATCATATTCATCGTATCACAGAACCCTACTATAGAGGTTTCAAGCTCATATCTACAAAAAATGTGGAATTTTGCTTTTTTACCAGAAGAAAGATCACGGATGCGTGTTTATTTTTATTTATTTATTTTTTTTGTTCCATGGGGTTATCGTATCGACCCAATGGTCATATAATATCGTTGGAGGACTTATTGAAACGGAAATTAAAAGTTCTAGTTCTCTTTTTAAGTGATCAAAAATGGAGGGCAAATAGGCCCCCCTCCCACGCTCATTTTTTTCCAAAAGTCACCTGATCAAAATTATGATTTTCAGGGTCGAGCATTTCTAGCAAAAAATATAGTTAATTCTAATTAGTGGTATGCAAAATGTGGCTTACAGATACCTAATTTACAGATCTGGATATTCCAAATCGTCACGTTTTTGTAAGAAAAATTATAGAAATAAAATATATTTCTATGGTTCAAATATGTAAAATCCATAGGGGAAAATATAAATTAAAATTTAAAAATACATTAACCATCGAAGGATCGGTGACTTCATTTGAACTATTCATTACTTTATATATATATATATCTTTATTTCAATATGCACTGAGGTTGATGTCATCTAAACACTAAATAATATGCGGTAATAACGGTATATTTCCTTTCCATAATCAAATTAATAAATGTTGACCTATAGGATCATGGAAAACAAGTTCATTTTATGTCTTCTTTTCATTTGCATATGTCCCCCAATGACATAAGCCATTATATTAATTGTTTTTCAGAAATAAAGTTATTTTTTTATGTTAACAAAGTAACTCATGATATTTTAAATTTCTCGTCATAATGTGAATATTTTTCCAAAATCGTCTAATAAATTTTTAGATGGATCTTTTCTTCAAAATAATTAAAAGCAACAATAAATTGTTCATTATGTATAACCTGAACTCGTCAACTCCGGGGTGAGATTTTTTTTAGTTATTAAATTTATTAATAAACAGATAAAAGGTGGGTGTTGAAAAGATTTGTACTCCAACTCGAAACACAACTGTTGAGAGAGGGCTCATTCTCTTTGAAAAAGATTCTAGTGATCCTTTTAAGTCACAAAAATAATTGGAAGGGTAACTAGCTTCACCCTCCCGCATCACCTTTTTCCTAAATCGTCTAATGGGAGCCACGGATCCGAAGGCTGACCACGGACGGACACCACACCACCCGGGATCACAGACTGAAGGCCCACCGCAGGTGGGTCCCCCACCCCCGGACTCATAAGCTAAAGGTCCACCGATGGTGGGAGCCACAATAACTATGTCTTTAGAGATAAAATGGACTCTTCAGCACCGGGGGGATAGGTTTTTAAGTTATGAAATTTATAAATAAACCGATAAAAGTTGGGGTTGAAAAGATTTGTACTCCAACTCGAAACACAACAGTCGAGAGAGGGATCATTCTAATTGAAAAAGATTCTAGTGATCCTTTTAAGTAACAAAAATAATTGGAAGGGTAACTAGCTTCACCCTCCCGCATCACCTTTTTCCTAAATCGTCTAATAGGAGCCACGGATCCGAAGGCTGACCACGATTAGGTTAAGTGGTCTTAACCTAACCCAGGTTAGGTTAGGTTACCTAACCTAACTAGGGTTAGGTTAGGTTAGGTTAGGTTAGGTTAAGTGGCCGGCCACTTAACCGAACCTAACCTAACCTAACCTAACCCTAGTTAGGTTAGGTAACCTAACCTAACCTGGGTTAGGTTAAGACCACTTAACCTAACCGTGGTCAGCCTTCGGATCCGTGGCTCCCATTAGACGATTTAGGAAAAAGGTGATGCGGGAGGGTGAAGCTAGTTACCCTTCCAATTATTTTTGTTACTTAAAAGGATCACTAGAATCTTTTTCAATTAGAATGATCCCTCTCTCGACTGTTGTGTTTCGAGTTGGAGTACAAATCTTTTCAACCCCCAACTTTTATCGGTTTATTTATAAATTTCATAAATTAAAAACCTATCCCCCCGGTGCTGAAGAGGCCATTTTATCTCTAAAGACATAGTTATTGTGGCTCCCACCATCGGTGGACCTTTAGCTTATGAGTCCGGGGGTGGGGGGATCCCACCTGCGGTGGGCCTTCAGTCTGTGATCCCGGGTGGTGTGGTGTCCGTCCGTGGTCAGCCTTCGGATCCGTGGCTCCCATTAGACGATTTAGGAAAAAGGTGATGCGGGAGGGTGAAGCTAGTTACCCTTCCAATTATTTTTGTTACTTAAAAGGATCACTAGAATCTTTTTCAATTAGAATGATCCCTCTCTCGACTGTTGTGTTTCGAGTTGGAGTACAAATCTTTTCAACCCCCAACTTTTATCGGTTTATTTATAAATTTCATAACTTAAAAACCTATCCCCCCGGTGCTGAAGAGTCCATTTTATCTCTAAAGACATAGTTATTGTGGCTTTTAATTATGTTGAAGAAAAGATCCATCTAAAAAATTGATTAGACGATTTTGGAAAAATATTCACATTATGACGAGAACTTTCAAATATCAGGAGTTACTTTGTTCACATAAAAAAAATAACTTTATTTCTGAAAAACAAGTCATAGAATGGCTTATGTCATTGGGGGACTTATGCAAATGAAAAGAAGACATAAAATGAACTTGTTTTCCATGCTCCTATAGGTCAACATTTATTAATTTGATTATGGAAAGGAAATATACCGTTATTACCGCATATTATTTAGTGTTTAGATGACATCAACCTCAGTGCATATTGAAATAAAGATATATATATATATAAAGTAATGAATAGTTCAAATGAAGTCACCGGTCCTTCGATGGTTAATGTATGTTTAAATTTTAATTTATATTTTCCCCTATGGATTTTACATATTTGAACCATAGAAATATATTTTATTTCTATAATTTTTCTTACAAAAACGTGACGATTTGGAATATCCAGATCTGTAAATTAGGTATCTGTAATCCACATTTTGCATACCACTAATTAGAATTAACTATATTTTTTGCTAGAAATGCTCGACCCTGAAAATAATAATTTTGATCAGGTGACTTTTGGAAAAAAATTAGCGTGGGAGGGGGGCTATTTGCCCTCCATTTTGATCACTTAAAAAGAGAACTAGAACTTTTAATTTCCGTTTCAATAAGTCCTCCAACGATATTATATGACCATTGGGTCGATACGATAACCCCATGGAACAAAAAAAATAAATAAATAAAAATAAACACGCATCCGTGATCTTTCTTCTGGTAAAAAAGCAAAATTCCACATTTTTTGTAGATATGAGCTTGAAACCTCTATAGTAGGGTTCTGTGATACGATGAATATGATGATGTGATTTTCATTAAGGTTTTATAACTTTTAGGAGGTATTTCTCCCATTTTCCGAAAATCAGCCATATTTTCTCAGGCGCGTAACTTTTGATGGGTAGGACTAAACTATATATTTAAAATCAGCATTGAAATCTGATTCTTTAAAGGAAATGTCAACTTGCTTTACCTTCATGGAGCTAAAAACCCGTTTTCAAGAGTTTCGGTTACCATTGAGCCGGGACGCTCCTTACTTACAATTCGTTAACACGAACTCTTTGAACACGATCGCATGACTCGAATAGGATTCAGAATGTCTCTTAGCTAGTTGAAAATGTGTACTAATTATTCAATTTGATCCGTTGCTCAGCTGTAAGAAAGGACATTATTTCATTTTTTCTAAATAGTTAGTGTTTACGAAATTTTATGTTAAATTAATAACTCAATTTCCCTTTATATTTAAGTATTAGTTTTTTTATACTAAAATATAACTGTAATGCATATGCAATAAATGAACATTTTGCAATTTGACTATCTTTTGTGTGTTTACTCAATATACAGTCACTTAAATAAAAAAATTTCAATTTATATATTATTAATTTTTAATTTAGACTACATTTTTAGACGTAATGCATTTTTAATAAAGTAAAATTTTGCAATTTGTCTAACTTTTGTGTGTTTACTCAATATAAAGGCTCATATATAAATATTAATCCCTTTATATATATTTAATTTTGAATTAAAACTAAATTTTTAGACGAATAGCATTGGTAATCAAGGTACTTAGTTAATTTTTTCTAACTTGTTTTTTATTAATAAATTTTTATTATATTAAAAAAAACTTTGTCACTTTATAGATAAGTATTAGTCATATTAAAATACGTTTTTATACGAAATGCATAGGTAAAAAGGTAACATATTTAATTTTTTCGAAGTTTTGTGTGTTTAATCAATAGAAAGGCTCATATATAAAATAATTACCCTTTAGATATTTGACAATGTGTATGAATTCTTCATTTTTAGACGTATTGAAGAGGTAATAAGGGATAATTTTGAATTTTTTATAACTTTTGTGTGTTTTCGCAATAGAATGGCTCATAATCAAACCGAAAATTTACAAGAACCATTATTAAATTTCTGCATTTTCCAAAATCTCACTCTACATTTCGAGCTTCCAGGCAAGTGTTAACTGCTTTAGCCAGCGGTGCATGCTCCCCCACCATAGAGGATGAGCGGTCTATACTTACCTTTTTAGGAGTGATTAATTAGAACTATGTTTACAGAAAATTTACGTTTAAGCAATTATTCAACTTTATTTCTGCTCTCTTTGCTCTCTTTATCTCATTATCGTATTTATCGTAGAAAATAAAAATTACATTTGTGCATTTTCATAAATCACACTTTACGTTTCCAGCTTTATAAGTCAAATCTAGGGAAGTATTAACTACTTTTGCTTCTTGAAACTAAAATATAAACTCAGTCATAGCTGTTCGTTTTGGTTTCATCTATTCTTTAATAGTAATTTCTGATTGTTTCAAGTTTAAATTTTAAATGGTATTTGCATCTGCTGAGCTTAAGTTTAAAATGACCTTTACTTTTCTTTTGAAAACATATTTTTCGGAAAGTTTTTTAATTAATTTTTGTTCGTTTTTAATTGCAAAAAATTTCATGTTTTTAAAAATTTCTTATTTCATAATCAAACCGAAAATTTACAATAACCATTATTAAATTTCTGCATTTTCCAAAATCTCACTCTACATTTCGAGCTTCCAGGCAAGTGTTAACTGCTTTAGCCAGCGGTGCATGCTCCCCCACCATAGAGGATGAGCGGTCTATACTTACCTTTTTAGGAGTGACTAATTAGAACTATGTTTACAGAAAATTTACGTTTAAGCAATTATTCAACTTTATTTCTGCTCTCTTTGCTCTCTTTATCTCTTTATCGTATTTATCGTAGAAAATAAAATTACATTTGTGCATTTTCATAAATCACACTTTACGTTTCCAGCTTTATAAGTCAAATCCAAGGAAGTATTAACTAATTTTGATTCTTGAAACTAAAATATAAACTCAGTCATAGCTGTTCGTTTTGGTTTCATCTATTCTTTAATAGTAATTTCTGATTGTTTCGAGTTTAAATTTTAAATGGTATTTGCATCTGCTGAGCTTAAGTTTAAAATGACTTTTACTTTTCTTTTGAAAAAATATTTTTCGGAAAGTTTTTTAATTAATTTTTTTTCGTTTTTAATTACAAAAAATTTCATGTTTTTAAAAATTTCTTATTTCATAATCAAACCGAAAATTTCAAAGAACCATTATTAAATTTCTGCATTTTCCAAAATCTCACTTTACATTTCGAGCTTCAAGGCAAATGTTAACTGCTTTAGCCAGCTGTGCATGCTCCCCCACCATAGAGGATGAGCGGTCTATACTTACCTTCTTATGAGTGATTAATTAGAAGTATGTTTACAGAAAATTTACGTTTAAGCAATTATTCAACTTTATTTCAGCTCTCTTTGCTCTCTTTATCTCTTTATCGTATTTATCGTATAAAATAAAAATTACATTTGTGCATTTTAATAAATCTCACTTTACGTTTCCAGCTTTATAAGTCAAATTCAGGGAAGTATTAACTACTTTTGCTTCTTGAAACTAAAATATAAACTCAGTCATAGCTGTTCGTTTTGGTTTCATTTATTCTTTAATAGTAACTTGCTTTTTCTTCATGGAACTAAAGTATAAGAATAATAATTACCTTTTTAGGAGTGATTAATTAGAAGTATGTTTACAGAAAATTTACGTTTAAGCAATTATTCAACTTTATTTATGCTCTCTTTGATTTAATGTTGTAGCTCTTTACTTTTCATTGAAAAACATAGTTCTTGGAAAAGTTTTTTTTCCTGGTTTTATAACAGACATTAAATATCATACATGATTATATAAATGAAATTAAATCTCTCTACGTATTTAAAAAATAATAAAAAAAAAACCCACATCTGGCTAATTGATGAATTTTAGACATACAAAATTATAGATAAAATGAAAAAAATAAGTAACCCTGTTTATTACATTTATAGAACACCCCTCAGTATATTCATGAAGACTATACATTTCCACAGAGCTTTTGACCATAGTGTTCTCGACCTTTTTAGGATGTATGGAGCGAGTGGGGGCTCACTATCGAGGTGGAGGAGAATCTTCTAGCTACATGTGCAGAGAACGAGAGCATCGAGATCACCCCTGAGGAGGAGGAAGAACTTCTCTGTACATGTAGAGCGGTGGATCTCTTGAGGAGTGGGTCCTCGGTTCGAGTACATAACCCGCGAGTTCGAGTGCGTGAAGATTTATTTGCGGAGGAGATAACCTCTCTCATAAATATTGTGCCAGTGGAGGGGGATCTGTTGAGGAGTGGGTCCGAGGATTTATTTGCTGAGGAGATACCCTCTCCCATAAATATTATATCAGTGGAGGAGGATGAGGTTCAAATAATAGAACCTCCTGAGGTAGTATACAAAAAAACAGTGATAAATATGGATATTACAAAGGAATAAATATTTGAACATAGATTGTTTGTAAATTTGTTTATTAATAAAATGCATATATATATACAACAATGTCTTTAAATCTTCACTTTAGATTTCTTCATCTTCGATGTATAGGCAACTGTCGTAAACCACTAATGCCGGTAAATCATTTGGATTTACAGTATATTGATCTTGATTGACGGCAAAGTCAGGGTCACATTTTCTGCAGTACAATGTAACTTCACTCTTGTCACATCTCTTTGTATAGTCAATTATACTATTTGCATTCATATTATGAAATTCAAGAGTTTCAATATGTCTATTTGAAGCAATATCATATACAGTGTTTTCAAATGGTGAATCACATTCCGTCACAGCCAAATAAAAATCACTTGGCTTATAGTCATAGTAGGTGGTGTCGTCGCAGCGATGTCGTAGAAACCAGATTGTCTTGTTACCCCAATAGTTGAATTGTAGACCAGATTCCTCGTCCCAAAATAATTTAAAGCCAAGATGATACCAATCTCATAGCAATAAACTAAAATCACGTTTGGGATTCTTTCCAATCATAGCGGGGTAAGTATTCTCCCACTGATCACATTTATCATAGTGACAATTGGAGCACAGGTGCCCTCTAGGATGAGAGTCACACACCTCCTCAAGACATGAATTACATCCTTTAATTTGTACTGCATAGCCTCTATGTAATTTACAAGGATTAGATAATTTACACTTTTCACTATAGTCATCAATAATTGTACAATTCTCACATTGATTCCAACTGCCAAGAGTGTACACGCACAATGGACATATATAGAACATTTTTCGGTTTCCAATGTCAACTCACTCACAGCTAAAACATAGCTGATCCTCTTCGTTCGATAAATTCAAGGTAGAGGGAAATGGGGGGGGGAGAGGAGTAACTCTGTGACTTTACCTCTATCGAAGGAGGGGGGGAGCCAGCTACATTGAATCCAATATGCCCACCACCACTAATATGTAAGCACGTCTCTGATTGGCTGAGACGGGGGATGTAACCGACTCGATGATTGGCTGAGAAGGAAACATGTGATCTAACTGTTTCCTGTTCCTGGACACCTTGACATTCACCCCTAGCATGCACTTGTCCAAAACAACAATAATAAATAAATCCCTCAGACCTAAGATTAAAGAAACCTTAATGTTTCTTAATTCCCCCACTCGTGAATCAATAATTCCCCCTAGCGATTATGTAAATAAATTTCTCAGGCCAGGCTAGCCAAACAACAATGAAGCCATATATAGAACATTTTTCGGTTTCCAATGTCAACTCACTCACAGCTAAAACGTAGCTGATCCTCTTCGTTCGATAAATTCAAGGTAGAGGGAAATGGGGGAGAGAGGAGTAACTCTGTGACGTTACCTCTATCGAATGATGGGGGGAGCCATCTACATTGAATCCAATAGTCCCCCCACCACTACTATGTAAGCCCGTCTCTGATTGGCTGAGACGGAGTATGTATCCGACTCGCTGATTGGGTGTGAAGTACACACGTGATCTAACTGTTTCCCGTTCCAGGACACCTTGACATTCACCCCTCGCATGCACTTGTCCAAAACAATAATAATAAATAAATCCCTCAGGCCTAAAGATTAAAGAAACCATAATGTTTCGTAATTCCCCCATCGTGAATCAATAATTTCCCCGACGATTATGTAAATCAATTTCTCAGGTTAAGCTAACCAAACAACAATGAAACCATGCTTGCTTTATAATTCCACCGTCGTGAATCAATAATTTCCCATAGCGAGTATGTAAAACCCATATTAAAGAAACGTTATTATTTATTAAGTAACTCTTCGTGAATAAAGAAGTTCACAACAGAGTATGTAAATCAATTTCTCATGTTATTCTATCCAAAAAACAATTAAGCCATGTTTGTTTCTTAATTCTCCCCTTCGTGAAGCAAAAATACCCCCTAGCGATTATGTAAATCATGTTCACAGACCAGGTTAGCCAAACAAAAATGAAGCCATGTTTGTTTCTTAATTTCCCCTTCGTGAATCAATAATTTCCCCTAGATATTATGTAAATCAAGTTCTCAGGGCAGGCTAGCCGAGAAAAACAACAAATAAATCGATCTTGGAAAAAGAGGTCATTGAGCGATTACGTAATCTTTCTCCCTAGGGACTCTATGATCATATTGTTTCATAATTCCCCAATGCTCGTGAATCAATAATTCCCCCATCGATTATGTAAATCATCCCTCCTGTCATTCGCACGTGGCCAAACAACAACAGATCGATTGACCTTGACACACCCACATTAGACTCGATCGATAATCCTTGAATAAATTATGTCCCCCATCGATTATGTAAATCAACCCTCGTGCCATTACACGTGGCCAAACAACAACAGATCGATTGACCTTGACACACCCACATTAGACTCGATCGATAATCCTTGAATATATTATGTCCCCCATCGATTATGTAAATCAACCCCTCATGTCATTCGCACGTGGCCAAACAACAACAGATCGATTGACCTTGACACACACACATTAGACTCGATCGATAATCCTTGAATAAATTATGTCCCGTCAGCATTAAACTAAGTTGTAGGTGGCAGCAGGGGTGAGGGACACGAGTAGAAGATAGCGTGTAAAAAAGGAGCTTTTCATTTCAACTATTCAAAGGAGGAGGGCAAGATCTACATTAGTTCAACTATTGCCAGTGAAAAGGTTATTCTCAATGATAATCTAAAGGATGTTCTTGGCTTTAAGCTCAATATAATCAATGGTAAAAGTGCCGGAAACACTAATTTCATTTTCGCTGACTACCCGCCTGCCTTCTCCACAGACACTTGTATATTTCTCTATGCTTCATTTGTGGAAACATCTCGAGTTGGTAATTCAAACGTTCCCCTCCTACGAGTTCTTGAACGAAAAACCAATCTCACCCCTAGCATGCACTTGTCCAAAAACAACAATAATAAATAAATCCCTCAGGCCTAAAGATTAAAGAAGCCTTAATGTTTCTTAATTCCCTCTTCGTGAATAAACAATTTCCCCGCCGATTATGTAAATCAATTTCTCAGGTTAAGCTAACCAAACAACAATGAAGCGATGTTTGTTTCATAATTCTCCCCTTCGTGAATCAATAATTTCCCCTTCGATTATGTAAATCACAGATTAAAGAAGGCATGTTTGTTTCTTAATTTCCCCTTCGTGAATCAACAATTTCCCCTTCGATTACACAATCAATTTCTCGGAAATTCACTTCCCCCTCGATTACGCAATCAATTTCTCGGAAATTCACTTCCCCCTCGAGTCCTAGATCAATAACATTGTTCCCGTTAGAATTCAATGCGCATGTGCAACCTTCGCCCCGGAGTTATTACACATAGAAACATCAAATAAATCGACCTCGGAAAAAGAGGTCATTGACCCCATTAACCACGTGTTCTCCCTAATGACTCTATGCCCATATATGGTGTACTGATCGGAGATACGTTCTTTTGATAACCGAATTTTGTACTGATCGGAGTCGGACCCCCCTCTCTACTAGCATTATCCATCAAAGGTAGAAAATTTGCTTGATTTTCAAAATAGGGGGAAACACCCGATAAAAGTCCTAGAATCCCCATTGAAAATCGCACCATCTGATTCATTGTATCAGGAAACTCTACTGTAGAGGTTTCAAGGTCCTATCTGCAAAGATGTAGAATTTTGTATTTTTTGCCAGAAGAAAGATCACGGATGCGTCTTTATTTGTTTTGTGTTTATTTCCTTCCCAGAGGTGATCAATACAACCCATTTATCCTAGAATATAGGAAAAGGACTAACGAAAACCGAAATTAAAGTCTTCAATGCCCTTTTAAAGTGACCAAAAAGTTGGAGGTCAACCAAACCCCCTTCCACGCCCCTTTTTCCTCAAAGTCGTCCGATAAAAATTTTGAGATTACAATTTTGTTCAGCATAGTTGAAAGGCCGGATAACTATGCATTTGGAGATACCATGACCCCACACAGCCCCTGGGGAATGTTCTTTGAGTTCCAAAAATTGCCCTTTGCTCACGCATAGTATTTGTTATTGGGAGGTATGCATACATTTTTCGGGTGCTAGAAAATTTTCTGATGGTTGTATTTTCCATGAGGATAATTTTCTATGACATGGGACGTTTTCAGGGGGTGAATTTTTTAAGGGAAACTTTACACTGGAGAACTTTACTTTTTCGTATAAAGCTTCCAATACGAAATTTTCTTGTGTCTTGCTTTCTCTTTGCCGACTCAATTTTACGCGAGGAGATGTTAAGGGTAATTGTCCGGAATAAAGTTTTACCATGATTGAATTGTCTAGAGAATAAATCCGTGGGGAGGAGGGATTTTTCTGAGGATGTATAACCAGATTTATTCGCACTATTTAAAAAAGATCAGAAATCAAATAAAAAAAAACAAGTTTTTTCAACTGAAAGTAAGGAGCAAAATTAAAACTTAATACAAACAGAAATCATTACTTATATGATAGGGGTTGCTCCTCCTAAATACCTTGGTTTTGACACTAAAGTTTCAATTATGTCCCAATTCTTTAAGAATGACTTCTGAAACACTATATTTAATTACAACAATAATAAGTTGTTTTCTTTAAGAAATGAATTTTAAAAAAAATGTCCGAAAAATAAATTTTTCAAAGGAAAGTAAAGGGTATTTTAAACTTAAGCTCAACAGAAACAAATACCTGTTAAAATTCAAAGTCAAAACGACCAGAAATAACTATTAAAGAGTAAATGAAACCCAAAGCGAAGATAACTTTAAAAGGGAACAAGAACTTTCTATTTTCAATCAAATAAGCCCTCTCTGAATTTTATACGAGCATCCCTTCTATAAAAACCATATATACCACAAGAGTATAACTTACAACGCCTATCTCTGGGTCCTAGGGGGTTGTTTCGACCCTACAGTTTTAATATCTGATGTTTGAACTATTTTTAATAAAATAGTCACCTCAAATTTATCTTTATCGAATGCGTTTATCCGTCCGATTAAACCAAAGGCGTGGAGGGCGGGCGGGGCTTGCTGCCCTCTGAACATTTTATACTCTGAGAAAATAAACTAGAACTTTTAATTCCCATTCAAATGAGCCCTATCTGAAGTTTATAGGAGCATCCATTTCATAGGAATCATATACGGCCCTAGGACATAGCTTAGAGTGCCTGTTCCATGGGTTATGGGGGTTGTGTTGACACCAGAGTTTTGGTTATCTGATCTTTGAACTATTTAAAAACAAATAGCTATCCGATAATTTGTATAGGATGGTTTTTTGGGGATAAGGGTTTGGGGGGGGGGGGGGGGTAGGGGCCCTCCGATCTCTTTTGACTCCTAAAAATTTAACTATAACTTTCAATTTCCATTAAAATCAGCCCTCTCTGAAGTTTATACGAGCATCCTTTCCATAAGAACCATATATGCCCCCAGGGCATAACTTGCAACGCTTGCCGGCGTGCCCTGGGTGGTTGTGCTGACACCGGAGTTTTTTTTATATGACCTTTGAACTATTTTTAACAAAATGACTATCTCAAAATTTTTATGGCATGCATTTAGGGGAAAGGGAGCGTGGGAGGATAGTTGCCCTCTGATCTCTTTTTACTTTTAAAAACTGAACTAGGACTTTCAATTTCCAAGCAAATGAGCCTTCTCTGAAGTTTATACGAGCATCTCTTCCACAACAGCTATATATACCCCCCCCCCAGACATAGCTTACAATGCCTACCCCAGGTTCTGAAGGATTGTGTTGACCCCGAAGTGATGTTTACATGATCTTTGAACCATTTTGAAAAAATGGCTACCTCAAATTTCTTATGAAACATATTTGGGGGAAAAGGACTTGGGGGGGGGGGCTAGTTACCCTCCGATCACTTTTGACTCTTAAAAATGGTACTAGAACTCTCGATTTCCAATCGAATGAGCCCCCTTTGAAGGTTATACGACGACTCCTTCTAAATGAAGTGCCTCTGGGAAAAAATAAACGGAGTGTGGGGGGAGCCTAGCTGCCTTCCGTTCAGTTTTGATTCTAAAAACATGAATGGCAACTTTCAATTTCGAATCAAATGAGCCCTCTATGAAGTTTATACGAGCATCCTATCCATAACAAAAATATATTGCCAAAGGGCGTAACTTACAACGCCTACCCGTGGGCCCTGGGGTGCTGTATCAAAACCGGAATTTTTGCTATCAGAACTTTGAGCTATTTTAAAAAAAATAACTATCTCAAAATTTTTATGATGCAATTAGTGCTTAGAGGACGGGGGGCTAGTTGCCCTCTGATCTCTTTTGATTCTTAAAAAGTGAACAAGAACTTTGAATTTCCAATCAATTGAGCCCTTTATGAAGTTTATACGAGAGTCCCTTCCAGAAAAACTATATATGCCTCCAGAGCATTATTACAGCGCATGCTTCCGGGCCCTGGGAGTGTGCGTCGACACAGGAGTTTTCTTTTTATCTGACCTTTGAACTATTTTTAATGAAATAACTATTTTAAAAACTTCGGATATGCTTGGCTTGGGGAAAAAGAGTGTCTGGGGGGTGGGGGGTTAGGCTAGTTGCCCTCGGATATCTTTTGACTCTTAAAAAGTGAACCAGAACTTTTAATTTCCAATCAAATGAGCCCTCTCTGAAGTTAATACGAGCGTCCCTTTCATAAGAACCACATATGCCCCTAGGATAACTCTTACAACGCCTACTCCCCAGGCCATGGGGGGTTGAATTGACACCGAAGTTTTGTTATCTAATTTTTTAACAATTTTTTAAAAACTGGCATTTAAAAAATTTGTTGCGGATGGGTTTCGGGAAAAAAGGGCAGGAGGGGCTAGCTGCCCTTAAATTTCTTAACTCTTAAAAAATGAACTAGAACTTTCAATTTCCAATCAAATCAGCCATCTATGAAGTTTATACGAGCATCCCTTTCATAGGAACCATACATGACCTTTAGTTATGACCTTTAGGTCATAACTTAGAACGCCTTCCTCCAGGCCCAGGGGGGTTGTATTGATACCGGAGTTTTTCTTCTATTTATAACAAAATGTCTATCTCAAAATTTTCATCAGATGGGTTTGGCAAGTGGTGACGGGGAGGGGGGTGCTAGTTACCCTCAGATCTCTTTTGACTTTTAAAAAATGAACTCGAATTTTCAATTTCCAATAACATGAGCCCTCTCTGAAGTTTATACAACCATCCCTTTCTTAAGAGCCTTATATACCCTGTGGTATAACTTAAAACGCCAGCCCCGGGCCCTGGGGGGCTGTGTCGACATCTGATTTTGTTCGTCTGACTTTCGAACAACTTTTAACTTACTGGCTATCTCAAAATTTTTATCGGATACATTTGGGGAAAAAGAGGCGTCAGTGATGGGAGGCTAGTGGCCCTCCAACAGGGGTGGCTCCAGGATTTTCTTAGGGCGGGGGGGGGGAAAGGTTGATCCAAAAAAAAATTAGGGGGGCACAAAATAGGTTTATCCAATAAACTTGCGTTAGGAGCAAGTTTAATTAACGTGAACTTGAGTTCATTAAGTAAATTACCCTACTTTATACTACGCCCGGGGTGGGCGGCACCACTGTCTCCCCCCTCTAGATCCACCACTGCCCTCCAATCTGTTTTGACTCTTAAAAACTGAACTAGAACTTTCAATTTCCATTCAAATCCGCCCTCTTTGAAGTTTATACGAGCATCCCTTCCACAAGAACCCTATATTCCCCCAGGGCATAACTTACAACGCCTTCCCTCGGGCCCTGGGGGACTGTACCAACCTGGAGTTTTTGTTATATGGTCTTTTAACTATTTTCTAAAAAAATGGCTATCTCAAATTTCTTATCGGATGGGTTTAAGGAAAAATGGGTGCGGTGGGGGTAGGCTAGGGGCCCTCAAATCTCTTTTGACTCTTAAAATGTGAACTAGAACTTTAAATTTCCAATCAAATGAGCCCTCTTTGTAGTTTATACGAGCATCCCTTCCATAAGAACCATTTATGCCCCAAGGGCATAACATGCAACGCCTGCCCCCGGGCCCTGGGGGGTTGTGTCGACACCGGAGTTTTTATTATATGATCTTTGTACTATTTTTAACAAAATAGCTATCTCAAAATTTTTATCGGATATTTTTGGGAAAAGGGCGTGGGGGGCTGGTTACCCTCCAATATCTTTTGACACTTAAAACATGAGCTAGAACTTTCAATTTCCAATCAAATTAGCCCTCTCTGAAGTTTATACGAGATTCCTTCCATAAGAACTATAAATAACCCCTGGGCATAACTTAGAATCCTTGCCCTGGAGACTGTGGGGGGACTATCCTGCCCAAAAATATAATTTCCAGAACTTTCAACTACGTTGAACAATATGGCTGTCTTAAAATTGTGATTGGATAAGTTTGGGGAAATGGTGGGCGTGGAAGGGGTGTTAGTTGCCTTCTAGTAACTTTCGACTATTGAAACGGGAACTAGCCATTTACATTTACAATCGAACGAGCCCTTTATGAAGGTTCTATGACATCACTTTAAAAAAAGCTTATATGCCCCCAAGGCATAACTTACAACCCTTTCCCCGAGGGCTCTGGGGGGTTGTCATCCTCAAAGACCTAATTTCTGGGTTTTCAACTACGTTGAACAAAATGACTATCTCAAAATTTTGATTGGATGCGTTTGGGCAAAAGGTGGGCGTGAAAGGGGGTTAGTTGCCCTCCAATCACTTTCAACTATTAAAAAAGGTCACTAGCCCTTTGAAATTTCCAATCGAATGAGCCCTTTTTGAAGCTTTTACGAAAAAACATTCTATAAAAACCTTTTATACCCCCAGGGCATAACTTACAACACTTGCCCTGAGAGCTGTGGGGGGAGTGTCCTCCTCAAAAACTTAATTTCTATTTAGAAATCAACTACGTAGAATAAACTGACTATCTTAAAATTTTGATTGGATGTGTTTGGGGAAACAGTGGGCATGGAACGGGTGTTAATTACCTTCTGATCCCTTTTGACCCTTTAAAAGGCCAATAGAGCTCCCGATTTCAATCGAATAAGCTCTCTTTGAAGTTTTTACGACGACCCCTTCCATATGAAGTGCTTATGGGAAAAAAAAATAATAATAAAACCTTGGAGCGGTATGGTTTTTACTATAGGCAACACTATAGCGTTGATAAAAAAACTTAACCGTAAAGAGCGAGGCATTGAAGAGGAGTAACTCCATTTTTTCACTTTTTTTCTCCTTTTGTGTTCTTTTGGGTGGTAATGATATTGATTGATTGATTGATTTCCATAGGTAATTCCAAATCCGTCAGAATTTAATTTTAAAACAACAAGATTTCTAACTGTAAGTAACAAGCAATATTAAACATTGAATCAAATATAAATCATTTTATATATAAGCTGTCTCTTCCTCATCTGGAGCTGCACCTTTACGCCAAATTTTGACTTTTTGCCACAATTCTTTAAAAATGAAACTTGAAATACAAGGGTCTTTGAGCTTGAATGAAATTTAATTTTTAAAGAATTTTCTAATTTTAAAGTTAAAAACAAAGGATTAGGAAGGGGCATCCCCCTTACATTAAAGATTATTCTAATTCCTTTAGGTTTTAATGTTGCACTCCATAGTCGTTTGAAAATTTTGTTTTTCCTATTTTTCAATTTAATCTAAATAAAACAAGAATGTACCAACACTTAAGTACATCATCTCTATAATTAGAAGGTTGTACAAGCCGTTAATAGATGTTTTAAAACCCTCGGTTAGGTTAGAGGTGCTCAAAATGGCAAATATCCGAGTAAGTAGCGTGAAATTTTTTGGCATGATAAAAAGGCACTGGAACTTACGATTTTATTTGGTAATACCCCTTCTAATATAACCGTTGTTTTAATGGACTCTTCCCTCGTTATAAAGAAATGGTAAAAGTAGCCAGTATTATTACAATTCCTTAGAAAAATGCAAAATCATTAGGAAAGGTTATAAAAGTTTACCAGATTTGTTAAATTCGGTGGCTTTATTTCCATTGTGATTGCATCCCTTTTGTGTTGAAATTTCTTTTTTGTTACTTGTTTATGTTTTATGCTAAAAATTAAAGGATTACTTTAAGGCTGACTGACTGAACATTTGGGACCAGCATTAAAACTAAGTTCTTTTGACACAAACTTTATTACAAAATTACTGTTGTTTAGAATTTCGGTTTTTGCTGGAAACACGTTCACCTTACTGTTCACTGATAGTCTGATAGTTTCATCTATATTTCGGAAAATAATAATTCAGATCTATTGTATTCCATTTTTCTTAGGAATTTTTACAAGATTAAATAGTTTTTTTTTCCAGATTTTGAGTATTTTAGAATATATTCAAATGAAGTTGTTTATATATGTTATGCGGTATTATCTCAGAGTTGGTCAAACTTCAAAGTTTTATAATTGCTATAAATCCTAAGATATGCTTAAATAATGGCAAAAGTGCCTAGGAAATAGAACATACATGTATTTATACTATAAAATTATGTTAAAAAAGAAGTAGTACAAAGTTCATAAATATTTCATAATGTTTAATAATTTAGAAATATCCCACATAGGGTCCATATACGTGGCCATAATACGGATGCCATGGGTAGAAACCTCCGAAATATCTGGCTTTCTCGTCTTTCTTTAGTTTGTTTCCTAAATAAAAAGAAAAAAGCGATGTAATTATAGCTGAAAAGTTTATGTTTCTATTTCCGCTTTCTAAGAAATTTCGTCGTCTGATGCTAATTATTTAACGCTACTAATTTAAAGCTCGTGAGAATTGAAAGCCATTCTTTGATTGCCCAACAAGGCTGTATCTAGGAGGGGCTAGGGGTTTAAACCTCCCTCCCTAAAAGTGTTTGTCAGGATCGTAAAAACGTAACAAAAAAGAATATAAATAAATTTTGATGCGTTTTCAAAGCCTTTTCTTGTAAAAAAGAGCCCAGAAAAGAATCCTTTGTATTTGGGGTGTGTAAAAAACACCCCAAAAGAAAATTATTTTCTAAGACACCCCCTTCCCCAAAAAAAGAAAAATCTTGAATACGGCCTTGTTATCCAAACACATTCCCAATTTCAGCGAACAAAGTTTATGCTGTTTTTTGTCTTTGTCTTATAATCACGGCATGGTTTACAGACATTTTTAAAAATAGTAGAATTTTATTAAAATGCAAGTTATAATAAAGTTATGATTATTCTGTATCTAGAAAGTGTAAGTAGAAGTTTCTCTCCGGAAGCCTGACTTTGGAGGGGGAGCATAGGAAAAAATATGTCTTTCATCGTAAATACCTGGACCTCTCCGGGGAAGGACCTGATCAAGAAACCGTGTGTATACCAATATGGCTATATCTAAAGCATCAATTACTTGGCTCAACTCCGAGTGCCTGTGCTGAGCAAATTAAAAAACACGATTTTTTTTTTTTTTTTAATATTTAAAAAAAATGGGAAAGGTTAAACCAATAGCTTTTTGAACCAAAGAGCTTTTAAGAATGTGATTTGAAAATAAGAAAAGATTAAATTAGACGAAACTGCCCATTCAATCTTTGTCGATGACCCCTACTTATCTGGAGAAAATTGATCATACCCAATAGAACCCTTGGTGTATGATACGGAAACAGACTGCAATAATTATTTACTTTAACATGTACGTTGCATGATGGAAAGAAGGATAATTAAAATTTTGATTTGGAAATCTGAAATAGAATTAAGTGACAAATTAATAGGCTCAACGAGAATATCAACACAAGACTTGGGGAAACAAATTTGTTTGACTAATTTTCAGGTGTGTAAATAATCTTGAATTTAGCAAGGTAATGTGTTTTTGGGCCAGGTGTGCTAAATTTTTGTCAGCATGCTGCCTGGTAAATGCATCTGATTTACGTTTCTTATCATCAGCTATTGATAGGTTATCGTCAATTACTTGTTATTTTGGCAGTTCCTTTTGGTTGCCGGTAGATTGTTAACAGGACATCTACTTTCTGGGCAATTAAAAAGTAGATGACATCGTTAATTATATAGAAAGAGTACGATTTCTAAGCTTATGAACACCATGAGTATTTTAGAATCAAGAATGTATAGTCCTCTCAGTACAAACTACCAAATGGCATTGGTGCCTTACCTTGCTCAGAGCCTTGTCTTCTGGCTGTTAAATCATCGAATTGCTCAGTTCTAAAGCCTTCTCCCCCTCTTGGCCGAGCGGTAGCAAAATTGAATAAGCACATTAATGTCACACAAACAACCTGAAAAAGTCCTTGCTCCTAAAGTATACAAAACAAAATTTTTGTCTGTCATATTCTATTTGAAATATGCGATGCAATAAACATAGACACGGGAACTGTCCTCAAAGTTAGTATTATTAGCTATGGATCGATAGTAGTAGACTAATTACACGGATACGTCTTTTGAATATAGAAATGTAAACAACACCATCATGGGTGCAGGATGTTTTACTGGAATAGATAGGGCTAACCAAATAACCATATAAGACAACTTAATTCTAATATTCCTTAGGCTAAATGGGGCCAGGTCAAGTCGCAGGAAAAGAGAAGAGAATAAAAATTTCAATTTAGCAACTACCCCTTTGATATTTGCCCACAAGTACACATTTGAGGTGCTAGAACTTTTTATCCACGGTGAAATCAACCCTCTTTTGAACTTCTACGATCACTGGTTCGGTATGATTAACCTTACGGTAAAAACCAACAAATAAATGCATATGCATCCATGATCTATCTTCCTGCAAAAAAATGCTAAATTCTGCATTTTTTGTACTTAGGAGCTTGAAACCCCTAGAGTAGGATTTTCTGGTATCCTGAAACTAATGAAGTGATTTTTTTTAAAGATTACTTGATATTTTGGGGGTGTTTCCCCCCTTATTCAAAAATTGAGCAAATTTTCTCACGTTCTTAACTTTTGATACTATTAAATTTGATGAATTTTATATATTTTGAATAACCGTAAAAGCTTGATTGTTTTAGTGTATCTATTGTTATCAAGACTCTGCTTCTTAGAGTTTCCGTTACTATTTAGCCACATCGCTCCTTACTTATAGTTCGTTACCGCAAATAGTTAGAAAAATAATATACAGCTTGAAAAATTAGCTAAAATCTAATGATGGGTTTGGGTTTCAAATTTCTGTCTGAAATCCAATATAAATTTGTAATGAAATAAGAACAAAGTTTATGTTTAAGTTCAATTTGAATTCAAATATTAAACTCTACTTCAAAATTGTTCAAACTTGAAAATAGATAGCTGTTACTGCTATCTTTGGATCATGAATAAGCGGAATAAAATCCCTGCCCTTTGGGTCAAAACTTTGCTTTTTAAAAATAAGCTTTAATTTTTAGATGGCTGTGGTTCTTTAGGGTTCAACTTTATTAGTTACTTAATTTATTTATTTTATAACCCATCAAAAAGTACAAAGCAATGACGACGGAGTATAACCGAAAGAAAGAAAATGAAACCAAAAAAAAAAAAATATATACAAAAAAAGGAGCACATACGTGCAAATTAAAACTCAATAAACCAAACAATTCAGAAAAGTAAGCCCCTCCAAAGGTGGTAACCCAGCAAAAAAAATAAATAAAAAAAAGGAACTAGCATTAAAACCAAAATTATTATTTTTGGCATTAAAACCACGCAACTTATTAAAGACAAATTAAGCTTTTGATTCAAAGAACCGGCCTAAGGTAAAAACAGAAAAAAATTTAATAATTGTCAAAAGAAAGGGAGTGATCTCGAAAATAAAGATCATAAATTCTTGTTATTATTTTTTTTGTGTTTCTAAGGGATAATTGTGAGGAACCAATAGGACTAAAAGGAAAAGAACTCATTTTTTTTTTCAGGAGCATAATTTTATTTAGACATAAATTACCAAAAACATACGCCAAGGAACCTTTCGGTTCGTTAGGCCAACTCCAACTTCCAACACATAATTCAATATAAATAAACAAAAACAAAACATTATCCCCCGCCGACGGGCAAACAAAACAACGCAACTAAAAATTCCATTATGGCACTACTAAAAAAATAAAAAAAAAAATTAAAAAAATCAAACAAACTGATAAATACTATTACAAAAATCCCTCAATTTTCCCCGGAAAATACTTCGGTCATGCTCACACACAACCCCAATTGATAAATGACTCCAGGAGCTCGGCAAAACATGCCGAGCAGAGAACTGTGACCGGGTTGTTTCACACTGCGGCTGCCGAAAAGCATCTGCATTTCTTGTATTATAATTGTGAAGATCCACACCAGTTGTAAACATGCCATTAAAACACTCTGAGGTAAAATTATTAATAATATCAAACATTAGCATAGATCGATAGAAAAGGAATATACCTGCTAGAGGAAGAATATTCAGATTCAAATACACATTTCTCACTGAATCTCTCGGTCCATAATTTGCTAAAATCCTAATGGCAGAATTCTGCAAAGCTCTAAGTCGTTTCAGATGGGATTGAAAAGTTGAAGACCATACCGAACAGCAATATAAAAGGTAACAATGGACAAGTGAAAAATACAAAAGAAAAAAACATTTCTTTTTCATTTGATTGAAAAAGAAATGAGTTCTAGCATCCTTTCAGGGATCCAAAGGAAATCGTGGAAAAGTGGCGTTTTCAAATATTTTACGAATAAAAAATACAGTTTTGGCCCAAGGATGGCCTTACGGCTATCGATTAGAATCCCAAACTAGTCATGAAATTATCGAAAACCGATGCATTCAGCTCCCTACGTTCACATACATTAATGCCACACGGCAGCGCATTCATTACTAATGATGCCCGTAGTCTGTATAAAACGGGGTCAGGCCGTTTTTCCCCTGAAAAATTTAAAACTACCGTTTACCTTCATACTAACAACGTAGACCAGAAATATTTTTAGAGATTGATAGGGATTACATGTCAGTTCCTACTTCCACTCCCCCTTCATTAGAACTAACTTTGTATTTATTTGAAGGCTCAGTAAGAGATAGAATGCTTTGACACTAAAATGCTTCCTCTTAGGCATCTTCTCCACCCACCACCTGACTATACAACAATCAGAGAATCTTATTATAGAGGTCTCAAGCTCCCATTTACAAATATTTGGAATAGTGTATTTTTTTCCAAGAAAGATCGAGGATGTATGTTATTTGTTTTTTTTTTCAGGGATGATCGTATCGAACCAAGGCTTCTGGAAGATTGAGAGAGGGCTCAATTAAAAAAATGAAGTTAAAGTCCCCTTTCAAGTTACAAACAGAATGGAGAACATGTAGCCCCCTTCCCACGCCTTTTCTCGGCAAAGACATTCAAATATAGTTCTGACATAGACATTTGGTTCATTGTAGGCTAATTGAAAGGTCCAATAACTACGGCCCTGGGCATGGCAGGACCTTCCACAGCCCTATGGAAAGGGCTATAACTTTTCAATTTGTCTTTATTTACAGATAGTATTTGTTATAGGGACACACAGGGTTATTTTTCACCGGGTAGTTTTCTACGGAGGGTAAAGTCTGTCCATTCTTGCAATTTTGCTCAGAGAGTGTAAGGAACTGCTTGATTCTTTTTGTGTTTTTTTTCAACTTTGTTTCCGAAAAAGGCTTTTTAAATTTCATAAAATGATCAGTCATCTGGTCATTTTGTTACCTTTAGGACATTTGGATCAATATTTTGAGTTACCCATTTAGTACTCTCTCTGTGGCAGCTCAATTTTGCACGTGAGACAATTTTTTCTAGAGGAGGGGATTTTTCTGGAGGTGAAATTTCCATGGGAGGATCTTCCAGGGGTGGAATTTCCTAGGGGGATGCCTAACACCATATACATGAAACTATTAATTTAGACGATTATTTTGTCTATATGTTACACTAATATCTTATAACACTTTAAATATGCTTCCTCTCATAATCCAATTGATTTTTTTTTAAACATACATTCTTAATAGACTCTAATAGAAAGATAAACTTGAATACCCTGAACGGGTAACTGAGGAGGGGTAAGTCTTTTCAAATGCACTATAATTTCTGTTCCCTATTGATCTTTGATGTTTATACTTTCTGTTGAAAACAATACTTTTTTTTATTTATTTGATATAGTAGAAGAATCACTTACCATCGTGACCAAAATCTTCATTTTGCAGTTTCAAGTTCTGGTTTTCACCACTACACTGTTTCAATCTGAAACAATCTTTCCGCAAATTTTCAATCCTTATATCGGGTGGTGATAGCCTTTGTATACTCTTAATCAAGGTCTTTTAAACAATTGTATCCAAATTTTCTATCAAAACATTTCTGCTGTAATCGTGGTTTCAGCAATAGCTTTTACCTAGTAAAGAGCGAGCCATGGTCTATAGTAATCGAAGGTTTGAAATGATGTTTAAAAAAACGGAAATACTTGGTTCATTTGAATCTAATTTAGAAGTTTAATTTAACTTTAAAAGTTAATGGTGAAGATAAAAATATGGGAATATGAGGGATGAGATTTAATCCCTACAAAAATGGTGTTGGGTCGGAATAGAAATGCACCATTGGAATTATTACAGTTCTATATGCTGGACTCTCCGATATCAGCTCCACATTTTTTAAATCCCACAAGCTTTACCTATTGGATGAGTTTGATGAGCTGTTAGATTAGACATGTTAGCTGAATGGTTAGCACAAAGGTTTTGAATGGTTAGCACAAAGGTAGCACAAAGCTGAATGGTTAGCACACAGGACTTTAAATTCTGAGAATAGGCGTTCGAATCCCAGTGTCGCTCGTTGTTTGGCTCGGGACGGTGGTCAATGGACCGGTCGTCGGGACGGTGGTCATTCAAAGCAAAACCCAGGTCTAAATAGGTGCCTGGAGAAATCTGGGGTAAGAACACGAGATGGGTACCTGCGTAATCAGACAATGGTTAGCATATGAAAAATTTTAGTTTTTAGCTAACCTGCAAATTTTTATATTAAAATTTCTTCTGGCCGGTGGAGAATCAACATTAGTTTTTTATTTTCTGCTGGTAAATTGTTTTGCCGTTTTCGTTTTTTTTTTTAGTGTTACCTACGAAAAACAATTTAATTGTCTGCATTAAGGTTGCTTAAATAGCGTAAATTCTTAATATATTTAACAAAACGCTTTAGGTACATGAAAGTTGTAAATGAATTTTGTATCAGGAGCTCTCCTTTGAAACTTTCTAGTCTGGCAAGTGCTATGAGGGAGATGGCCACCCTTGCACTGAGTTCTAGTAAACCTATGAATTGGCTTATCCAATTTCGATTATGTTTAGCTTGTGTTTGTTAATGTAGCTCTTATATTCCTTTCTTTTACTTTGTTTTTCCTTTATTTTTCTTTGGTGTAACATATTTTTTTTTTCATCTACGTTTGGGTCATAAATTTATACGCATATTAAAAAATTAAACAATTTTGGTTTACCTCAAAATGAGTAAAAAGCATGTCTGGGATTATAGCGCTACCTATTCAAAGGGAATGCTATAGCGTTGCCTGTAGGAAAGTACATTAACGCTTCAATGTAATTAAATAAAAAAAAGTTTTTTTTTTAAACTGAAAGTAAGGAGCGACAATAAAACTTAAAATGAACAGAAATTATTCTGTATATGAAAGGGGATGGCCCATCCTCAACGCCACGGTTTTACGCTAAAAATTTTTATTGTTTTAAAAAATAAAGTTGTGAGACACAGTCAAACTTTAGCGTAAAGATCGATGCGTTGGGGAGGGGACAGCCCCTTTCATATATGGAATAATTTCTGTTCGTTTTAAGTTTTAATGTCACTCCTTACTTTCGTCAAAAAAACTTTGATCTTTGCCTTAATATATTCATGGACAATATATTCCTTATATATATTCAGCTGCTCCTCTTCTATCCAGTTTCAAGCCAATCGGAAAAAAATGTGATCCTATTTTGGGCCACACCTTTGTAGAAACACAATTTTATTTCGATCAGCCTTAAAATTCAAAGCCCATGCCTCCAAGCTAAGATTTCTTTTTAATATTAAATAAAAAAAACAAGTTTTTTTAACTGAAAGTAAGGAACGACGTTAAAACTTAAAACGAACAGAAATTATTCCGTATATGAAAGGGGCTGTCCCCTCCTCAACGCCTCGCTCTTTACGCTAAAGTTTGATTCTGTCTCACAACTTTATTTTTTAAAACAATAAAAAACTTTAGCGTAAAGTGCGAGGCGTTGAGGAGGGGACAGCCCCTTTTATACACGGAATGATTTTTGTTCGTTTTAAGTTTTAACTTCGTTCCTTACTTTCAGTTAAAAAAAGTTGTTTTTTCTATTTAATTTTTGAACGTTTTTGAATTAATGAAGGTTTTGATTTTGGCTCAACGTTCATGAATAATAAAAAAAAAATTTGAATATTATATTTGGTTAAATGGCTTTCTCGAAACTTGTTTAATTTTATTTACGAACGTTTTTATTAGTAATAAATATACGTAACTTAGAATTAACTTACGTAACGAACTTCTATATTAATAAATTTTTTACACGTATACTAGGGGGTTCGCCCCCTAGTCAATACTCTGCTCTTTAAACTATAGTTGGAATTTTTTTTCCAGTTCTTTAAAAATGACCTCTTAATCACAATCAGTTGATCAGTTGAAAAACTTGTTTTTTTTATTTAATTCCTGATCTTTTTCTTTAATAATGCTGGGAAATCCGGCGCCCCCGTCATAGCAATGTCCCTGCACCCATTCCTTCATTGAAAGTTCCTTCCATATAGCCACCTCCCCTCTCCTTCCCCCCAAACCCCCCCATTAACACCAATGAAAAATTATGTATAATTAACAAAACAAAAACATAAAATTTAAAAATTATTAAATTTAATAAATTTAAGACCTCCCCCTGGGAGCTTTGGGGGATCAAGTCATTCTAAAAGATATATTTATCATATTTTCGACCATTTTGAACAAAATGGCCATCTCAAAATTTTGTTCGGGTGACTTTGGAAAAAAAATGAGCGTGGGAGGGGGCCTAGTTGCCCTCCATTTTTTTTGGACACTTAAACAGGGCACTAGAACTTTTAATTTCCGTTCCAATGAGCCCTCCCACGATATTCTAGGACCACTGGGTCGATAGGATCACCCCTGGGGAAAAAAAAAAAAAAAACAAACAAACAAACAAACAAATACACACGCATCCGTGATCTTTCTTCCGGCAAAAAATGCAAAATTCCACATTTTTGTAGATAGGAGCTTGAAACCTCTACAGTAGGTTTCTCTGATACGCTGAATATGATGGTGTGATTGTCATCAATGCTCTATAACTTTTAGGGGGTCTTTCCCCCTTTTTTCAAAAATCAGCCAAATTTTCTCAGGCACGTAACTTTTGATGGGTATGATTAAACTTAATGAAACTTATATATTTGAAATCAGAATTAAAATCTAATTCTTTTGATGTATCTATTGGTATCAAATTCCCGTTTTTTAGAGTTTCGGTTACCATTGAGCCGAGTCGCTCCTTACTTACAGTTCGTTACCACGAACTGTTTGATTAGGATCTACTTGACCAAAGACTCAAGGTTTGGTCAGTACCCGTATAAGGCTAGTACCCTTTTTAATAGTCGAAAGTGATTGGAAGGCAACTTACACCCCTTCCACGCCCACCATATCCCCAAACACATCCAATCAAAATTTTGAGATAGCCAAAATATATTTTTATATTTAATTTCTGAACGTTTTTGAACCAGTGCAGCTTTGATTTTTGGTCACCGTACATGAATTATTAAAACAAAATTCGCATATTAATTTTACTCTTTTTGGCTAAATGGTTTTCTCGAAATTTTGTTCTGACGTAACTTACGAATTAACTTAAGTAACGAACTTATATATTCGTACGTTTTTATTACGTATATTAGATAGTTCGCCCCCTCGTCAATACCTCGCTCTTTACGCTAAAGTTCGAATTTTGTTCAAATCACTAACGCTGAATCACAAAGACCGGTTAATTAGAATAGATAGCTGTTTTGAAAGTACTAAAAAAAACTTTAGTGTAAAGAGCAAGGTATTGACTAGGGGACAAACCCTCTCACATACTTAATAATTTCTGTTCGTTTAAGTTTTAAAATAGCTCCTTACTTTCAGTTGAAAAGAATTTTTTATTCAATTTCTGATCTTTTTTAAATAATGCTGGGAAATCCGGCGCCCCCTTCATAAAATTGCCCCTCCCCCCAAGGAAACATCCTCCGTGGAAAGATTCTGCCCCGTAACTTCCTCCTCTAGCCCCTCCCCAACCAGAAAAAGATCTCTCCTGAAAACGTCTGTATACTAACATTAACCAATAATATATGTAAACAATGGGCAAAGTTCGAAGCTTGCAGCCCTTCCCCCAGGAACTGTGGGGGATTAAGTCATCCTCTAGGACACGTTTATTAAATTTTTGACTAAGCTGAACAAAATGGCTATCTCAAAATTTTGATTGGGTGACTTCGGTAAAAAAAAAATAAGCGTAGGAGGAGGCCAAGTTGCTCTCCAATTTTTTTGTTTACTTAAAAAGGGCACTAGAACTTTTAATTTCCGATCAAATGAGCCCTCTCACGATATTCTAGGACTACTGGATGCATCCAATCATCCCTGGGGAAAAAAATTGGAGGGCAACTAACACCCCTCTCACGTCCACCTTTTCCCCAAACACATCCAATCAAAATTTTAAGATAACCATTTTATTCAAAGTAGTTGAAAGTTCTGGAAATTAAGTCTTTGAGGATGACAACTCCCCCCCCCCCACATAGCCTTAAGACAAGGGTTGTAAGTTACATCCTGGGGGATATAAGCTTTTTATAGCACGCATTGTCGTAGAAACTTCAAAAAGGGTTCATTCGATTGGAAATTGAAATGGCTAGTACCCTTTTTAATAGTCGAAAGTGATTGGAAGCAAATAACACCCCTTCCACGCCCATCATATCCCCAAACACATCCAATCAAAATTTTGAGATAGCCATTTTATTTAACGTAGTTGAAAGGTCCGGAAATTAGTTCTTTAAGGACGACAACCCCTCCCCCCAAGAGCCCTCAGGGCTAGGGTTGTAAGTTATGTCCTTTCATTGGAAATTGAAATTGCCCTTTTTAATATTCGAAAGTGAGTGGAGAGTAATTAAACCCCCTCTCACGCCCACCATTTCTCCAAAAACATTCAATCAAAATTTAGAGACAGCCGTTTTGGTCAACGTAGTTGAAAGTTCTGAAAATTATGTATTTAAGGATGACAAACCCCCCAGAGCCCTCAGGGCAAAGGTTGTAAGTTATGCCCTTGGGGCATATAGGGTTTTTGTAGATAGAGTTGTCGTAAAAACTTAAGAAGGGGCTCATTCAATTGGAAATTCAAAGGGCTATTGCCCTGTTTAATAGTTAAAAGTGATTGGGGGTAACTAACCCCCCTCTAACGCCCACCATTCCCCAAAACACGTTCAATCAAAATTTTCAGATAGCCATTTTGTTCAACATAGTAGAAAGTTCTGGAAATAAAGTCTTTGAGGATGACAGCCCCCCCCTTCAATCCCTCAGGGAAAGGGTTGTAAGTTATGCCCTTTCATTAAAAATTGAAATTGCCCTTTTTAATATTCGAAAGTGAGTGGAGAGTAATTAACCCCCCTCTCACGCCCACCATTTCCCCAAAAACATTCAATCAAAATTTAGAGACAGCCATTTCGGTCAACGTAGTTGAAAGTTCTGAAAATTATGTATTTAAGGATGACAAACCTCCCAGAGACCTCAGGGCAAAGGTTGTAAGTTATGCCCTTGGGGCATATAAGGTTTTTGTAGATAGAGTTGTCGTAAAAACTTAAGAAGGGGCTCACTCAATTGGAAATTGAGAGGGCTAATGCCCTGTTTAATAGTTGAAAGTGATTGGAGGGCAACTAACCCCCCTCTCACGCCCACCATTCCCCCAAACACATTCACTCAAAATTTTCAGATAGCCATTTTGTTCAACATAGTTGAAAGTTCTGAAAATTAAGTCTTTGAGGATGAAAGCCCCCCCCCCCCTCTTCAATCCCTCAGGGCAAGGGTTGTAAATTATACCCTGGGAGCAAATAAGGTTTTTATTGAAAGCTTTATCGTAGAAACTTCGAAACGGCTCATTTGATTGGAAATTGAAAGGGCTAGTGCCTTTTTTAATAGTTGAAAGTGATTGAAGAGCGACTAACGCTCCACTCACGCCCACCATCTCCCCATTCACATCCAATAAAAATTTTGAAATAGCCATTTTGTTTAACGTAGTTGAAACTTCTGAAAATTAGGTCTTAGAGGATGACAACCACTTTAACAGCCCTTAGGGTAAGGGCTGTAATTTATGCCCTGGGGGTATATAAGGTTTTTATGGTAAGCGTTGTCGTAGAAACTCAAAAAGGGCTCATGCGATTGGAAATCAAAAGGCCTAGTGCCCTTTTTAATAGTTGAAAGTGATTGGAAGGCTTGATTTTTTCAGAGGCAGTGCATTCCTGCTGCCAAACTAAAGATCGATGTTGGCACAAATATATTATTATTTTTTGTCTTCTTTTTCCATACCAGGGCACTTTGTATCGAAGCAGCTGTCGTAGAAACTTCGAAAATGGCTAATTCGATTGGAAATTGGAGTTGCTAGTGCCCTTTTTAATAGTCGAAAGTGATTGGATGGCAAGTAGCCCCCCCCCCCACGCCAATAAATCCCCCAAACGCATCCAATCAAAATTTTGAGATAGACATTTTGTTCAGCGTAGTAGATAGAATATATGCTTTTGAGGAGAACACTCCCCCACAACCTTTATGTCAAGGGTTTTAAGTTATGCCCTGGGGGCATATAAGAACGATGTTGGCACAATGTATTATGTATTATTGTTTTCCTTTAGAGCAGGGGGAGTTATATCGAAGAAATTGTCGTAGAAACTTTGAAAATTTTGAGATAGCCTTTCTATTCAACGTAGTTTTCAGTTCTGGAAATTAGGTCTTTGAGGAGATAATCCCCCGAAGCCCTCAGGGCAAGGGTTGTAAGTTATGCCCTGGGGACATATAAGGTTCTTATTGAACAGGTTGTTGTAGAAACTCCAAAAGGGGCTCATTCGGTTGGAAATTGAAATGGCTAGTGCCCTTTTTAATAGTCGAAAGTGATCGGAAGGCAAATAACACCCCTTCCACGTCCACTATTTCCCCAAACACATTCAATAAAAATTTTGAGAAAGGCATTTTATTCCACGCAGTTTTAAGTTCAGGAAATTATACCTTTGAGCAGGACGCTCCCCCCACAGTCTTTAGGGCAAGGGTTATATGTTATGCCCTGGGGGCATATAAGGTTTTTATTAATATCTTTGTCTTAGCAACTTGAAAAAGGGCTCATTCGATTGAAAATTGAAAGTACTAGTGCCCTTTTAATAGTATAAAGGGATTTGGGGGCAACTAACCCCCCTCTCACAGCCACCTTTTTCCCAAACACATCCCATCAAAATTTTTAGATAGCCATTTTAGTAAACGTAGTTGAAAATTTTGAAAATTAGGTCTTTAAGGGTGACAACGCTCCCCCCCCACAGCCCTCACGACAAGGGTTTTAAGTTATGGCCTGGAGGCATATAAGGTTTTTATTGAAAGCGTTGTCATAAAAACTTCAAAATGGCTTATTCAATTGAAAATTGAAAGGGCTAGTGCCTTTTTTAATAGTTGAAAGTGATTGGAGAGTGACTAACCGCCTCTCATGCCCATTATATTCTCAAACACATCCAATCAAGATTTTGAGATATCCATTTTGTTCAACGTAGTTGAAAGTTCTGGTAATTAGGTCTTTTAGGGTGATAACTCCCTCAGAGCCCTCAGTACAAGGGTTGTAAGTTCTGCCCTGGGGGCATATAAGGTTTATATAGAAAGTGGTTGTAGCAATTTCAAAAAGGGCTCATTTGATTGACATTGAAATTGCCCTTTTTAATAGTCAAAAGTGAGTGGAGAGTAATTAACCCCCTTTTCATGCCCACCATATCCCCAAAAACCTTCAATCAAAGTTTAGAGATAGCCATTTTTTTCAACGTAGTTGAAAGTTCTGGAAATTAAGTATTTAAGGATGGCTAACTCCCAAGAGCCCCCAGGGTAATGGTTGTAAGTTATGCCCTGGGGGCATATAAGGTTTGTATAGATAGAGTTTTCATAGAAACTTCAAAAGGGGCTCATTCAATTGGACATTGAGAGGGATAGTGCCCTTTTTTAATAGTAAAAAGTGATTGGAGGGTAACTACCCCCACCCCCTCTGATGCCCACCATCCCTCCAAACACATCAAATCAAAGTTTTCAGATAGCCATTTCGTTCAACGTAGCAGAAAATTCTGAAAATTAGGTGTTTGAGAATGACAACCCCCCCCCCAGCCCTCAGGGCAAGGGTTGTAAGTTATGGCCTGGGGGGATATAAGGTTTTATTGAAAGTGTTGTCGTAGAAACTTTAAAGAGGCTCTGTTGATTGAAAATTGAAATACCTAGTGCCATTCTTAATAGTTTAAAGTGATTGTAGAGCGACTAACGCCCTTCTCACGCCCACCATTTCCCCATCCCACCATTCATCAAGCCATTTTGTTTAACGTAGTTGAAAGTTCTGGAAATTAGGTCTTAGAGGATGACAGCCACCCTAACAGCCCTTGGGGTAAGGGTTGTAATTTATGCCCTGGGGGCATATAAGATGTTTATAGAAGACGTTGTCCTTTCAAAAAGGGCTCATTCTATTGGAAATCGAAAGGCCTAGTGCCCGTTTTAATAGTCGAAAGGGATTGGAAGGCTTGACATTATTGTAGTTAAGATCGATGTGGGTATAATGTATTTTTTGTTGTTGTTGTTGTTTAGACCAGGGCAATTCGTGTCGAAAGAGTTGACGTGGGAACTTCGAAAAGGGCTCAGTCGATTGAAAATAGAAAGAACTGATGCCCTTTTTAATAGTAGAAAAGGGTCAGACGGCAACTATAAAAAATACAAATGAATGTGCATTGTCAGGCAAATGAATGTGTTTAATATACATATACTGATATTTAGTGATCAAAATGTTAATATTATTTGATTTATTAAAGTTATAAAAGTAAAAACATTTATATTTTTTCTGTAAAGTGCAAATTTTGTGCTGACCTTGGCAAGGCATAGGGGTTTTATGCCCAAATTATGTTAGTTTCCGCTCGTTTTGAGTTTGACTCGGTTATTTATTTTAATTCCTGTTCGTTTTGGGTTTCATTTATTTATCGATCCTGATTTGTGGTAGTTTCACGCTTGGTAGATTATTTGATATATTTTTTGCCAATTTTTTGTTTAATGGAGCTCTTTACTTTTCTTCGAAAACATTAATTTTTAGAAAAAGATTTTTTAAATTGACTTTTAGAAGAAACGCCATGTTTGATCCTGGTTCTCCAAAAAGGCTCAAGATGTCAAGGTGAAACTTTAAGGAGATGTTGACAGGGATACCCAGCAGAACCAAAACACATTATGGGTGTTGCACAGTCTGAAAAGTGAATGTCTGCAATATCTAAGAAATGGCTGGGGGTTTTAAGCTGAAATTTTTCAATATTTGTGGAGCAGAGGTCAAGATTGGAGGACAACTAGCCCTCCCCTACTTTCCCTTTTTAGGGGCCCCTCTGCTCAAAATTCGTCAAAATTTTGGGATTAAAAATTTGCTCAAACTAGTCAATAGGTCTAATAACTAGGTCGCCAAGAATGTCATGACCCCCCAGAGCCCCGGAACAAGAATTGCAGATTATGCAATTTCCCATCTTAACATTTAGCATTTATTATTAGGAAAAAGAGAAATGTTTGATTCTGGGTTTATCCAAATAGACTAAGGGTATTAAGGGAAGCATTGAAGGTATTAAAGGTTAAGGTACTAAATCAAAAGCCACCATGTGCATCCAGTTTATCAAAAATGAGGATTTGCAATATTTTAAGAATAGCTATAGATATTAATTTGGAGGTTTCAGTATATGTTGAAGGAGATGTTGAAAAGTGGGTGGAAGGCTACCAGTCCCATCCTGTGCCTGTCTTAATTGCACTCCTTCCAAAAATGTTCGATCGAAAATGTGATATAACCATCTTGTTCAAAATAGACTAAAGGTCAAATAGCTATGCCAATGGGGATGACATAACCCCCAACACGCTTGAAGAAGATAAACAAAAACGCAATGAAACACACTAGGTGGATGCTGGTTGTCAGAAAAAAGTTGAAAACTTCAGAGGATGTTGAGGGTAAGGCTGAAGAGCTGTCGAAGAGCAAGAAGCTGTCCGTTTCCCTTTTAGGTGCTCCCTTCCCTCATTTTGAATTGTCTAAATATTCAAAAGGTCTATTAATTACGCCTCTGGGGATGGAATACCCTCACAAACCCCAGGCAAGGGCTGTAAGTTAGGCAATTTGCCCTTTTTTACAAAAAGGATTTATCATTAGGAAAAGAAAGGATTTTTGATTCCGAGTGTTTTTGGAAAGGCTAAGAGTACTAAGGTGAAAGTTTATGGAATTTTGAGGGGTATATTAATCTAAATCTAAAGATACTACGTGGATCCAGATTATCAAAAAGGCGTACCTGCAAAATCTCAAGAATGGCTGAGGGTATTAAGTTTTAACTTTCAGCGCACGAAGAAGAGGATGATGGAAAGCCAGTCCCCATTCTTTCAATTTTTAGCTGAAATTCCTCCAAAGATATCTTATTGAAACTTTAGGATATCCATCTTTTCCAAAATAGTTGAAACGTCAAATAACTATGCCTCCAGGAAAAACACGACCCCCCACAGTCCCTTGTGCTGTAAGTCATGTAACTTGCCAGTTGTTTCTATAGAAGGTTGGCTATTGGTAAAGGAGGCATTTTTGATCCTGAGACTCCAAGATCAATATTTCCCAAAGATCAATAGTCTACTCCAAAGATACACCTTTTGAAAATCTGTTTGTAGTGTGTTTTGATTCAAATCAAATTTAACCTCTATATTCTCTCAAATTTTCACCTTCATATCCTTAGGCTTAATAGTCCTAGCATCAAAATTGTAGCTGTAGTTGTAATAGTAGTGTTGCATTAGTACCAGTAGTAACAGTATTAGCAGCATAATTAATAGCATTAGTAAAAATGTGGACATGCTACCTTTTGGCCAGTTGAACATCCACCTCATGGTGCCTGGATCCCAACTTAACAGCCTAGACCATTTCTTGGATATTTCTGATACGCCCTTTTGATAACCTTCCTGCATAAAGTGGTCTTGTAAGTAGAGAGCACCTATTGAATACAGGGCAAAGTGAGATCACAGCCACACGCTCATTGAATACTACCGGTACAAGATCAAGTGCCTCTTTCTATACCAATCAGGGAGCTAGAAATACTGGGCTAAGGGACATCAGAGCAGACTCCCTGGAATTTCAGCATTGAATTTACGTAATTTCTGTTATGACACAATTTGTCCATGGGACTTTGTTTATATTGATCGCGCTTCGAGACTAAGGTAATAGTTCGTTTGAAAGCATTGTGGAACAAACATCAGATAAAATGGATGATTTAGATTATATTGCAACGCAAATTTATACCGTAAGTGTTGTTTATAAATAATTAATTGAGATATTACATGGTAGATTTTTACCAAATCATATTATTGGCATACGAATAAAGTGGCTATGCCACTCGATATTTTTTTTTATGCTCTTTCCGAATATAATAATCATTTTTTTTGTCAGAAATGAATTTTAGCTCCCCACCCCTTATATATACCAATTCAGGGTATATATTTGCACATTAGGGGGATGGGATTGTACGAAGTGTGTTTGTTAATTGTAACCCAGCTAGCATTTTCTGGACATATTAATTCATTTTTTACTTGGCTAGCTTTTGAAAATGTCGTTTGGTATAAATTTTAGGCCTAAATGCTGAGGGTGTGTTATCAAGGTTATATATCTAATTATAAGCCAACGTGCCGAAACTGTGTTATTAAGCCCTTATATCTAAATACCCCTTTTTTCTAGAGCATATGACATTTTGATAGTTATGTTATGGGTCTGTAGCCTACCTAGCTATGTAGGTTTGAAAATTTATAACCCTTAATTCCGGGTTTTAGTCTACTCTGTTTTTTCTTTTCATTGGCCCTGGCTTTCTTAGAAACATAATTTCTATAATATCTACAGGATTTTATGCTATATTGTGGCTTCTTTATTTTGTCTCCGAAAACATGGTACTTATGCATTATGTAACAAACGAAAGAAGTCAAGTTTGGTTACTGCTGCTGAAATAGGATGAAAATATAATAGTTTAGAAACAAGTTTGGGCTATATATTTGCATATTAAGGGGTAAAGCATAGCATATAATAAATACATAACCAAACCTAGGTACATCCCCCCCCCCAAAAAAAAAGGGCTTATAATATATAGAAGAGTTTGCTTTTTCAATACGCGTTGTATGCTCTTTTCTCTACATGAAAGAAACTATAATTTATTTTCTTTTTAAGAATAATTTTGAAGAATATGTCCCTCCCGCCATCAAAAAGGCTCGAATTGAGGATGAAAAATACTCACGTCCTACAGTAATTAAACACACCGGACCTGCAGGGGTCTATATACAAGGCAAGAATAAACGGGCCTATATGCAAGAAAAAAGTAAATTGACAATGAATACGATGACATTGCAAGGAACAAATAAAGTGAGTTTTAAATTTTATCGATATTTCCACTAATGATTTTTTCTCCCAAAAGAAAATACATCTTGCTTGGTTCATACACATTTCGTTATTCTAATACCCTGTTTGAGATCAAGTATTATGACTGTTTAAATCAGAGAATTTAGTATTTTAATAATAAGATGAGAAATGATAATTAAACAGTTCATCTTTGTCTCGTAACTGACTTGCTCTAACGTCTGCATCCTTAACCTTAAACAAGTGTGTGTAGTGCGACTAGTTTTAAAAGTTTATCAACCCTAGAAGGGTAAGCTTTTGTAAATTTTACGACGCAAAAACACTTTTTTGTGGTTGCCATGGAAACGGATGCATTGCGGGAACCGACCTCCCCGATACGCTAATATTGTGACAAGCCAGTTCGTGTGCCGTCACCGAGGTTTTATTATCTGAACCGGTCGGGGAGACATTAAGGGTGAGTAGTAAAATTTACGAAAGCTTACCATCTACGTAACTTTTTCACCTATTTCAGGAAAAGGGATTTTTTGATCAAAACTTGGTAATTAGTAAGCTTCTTCGGACAATGAGGTTAGATCGGTTTTTTAACGTTGTTGACAAGCTTCTTAGCAAATTTCGTGAGGAAATAGCACATGAAAATGCTGAATTTGGCTATTTTCTGATTTAACAAATGAGCAGCAAAAATTTTTCTTTTTGCAGAATGACTTCGTGACGGCTTTCAGATGCGGAAATCCTGCGTCTACTTGAATCAGAAGATGGTGAAGCAGCAGAGGATTCTTTTAGAGACGATTAGAAGGACCAGGAAATCCTTGACATTTCTAATAGTGAAGATTCCGATGATGACTATTTTCCTCCAGACGAGAACGAATATAGCAGCCCTGATGAAAACCTTTCTACTACAGTAAGTTTAAGCCAGCCGTATTCGAAGCGTAAAAAAACCGTTGCTGAAGGTCCTACATCTCCTGAATCGTCAAATGAGACCGATGACGACCCTCCTCTATCCTCTCAGCTGCCAGGGGATGAACATATTGTCATTCCAAGGAAAAAATCTTTGAAAGGAAAGAATGGTCATCGATGGTCGGCTGTCCCGCCGTCCAGACCTAACAAGGCAAAGGCGAGAAACATTGTTAGAGGTGTAGCTGGTCCTGTAAGTGGCGATGCAAAAGCGGCCAAAGGTGAACTGTCAGCTTTTCACCTGTCTTTTTCAAACGCTGTCTTCGAGAAAATACCAAAACATAGGAACGAGGAAATAGTGAGGAAGAAAGTATTGTAGTCACAGCGAAGTGTGACCACTGCTGGAACGACTACCATAGAAGTTCGGGCTCGAGATGCTATCCTTATTCTCTCAGGTACAGTCAAATATGTGTTTCTTTCGATTGAGGAGCTGTTCGACATCCAATTGTGTGGCTCTGAATACCATGCCACCGTGAGCCATCAGCGCTTCAGATTCTTGGTCAATTGTTTGGGGTTCGATGACAAAAATAGTCGGGACGAACGAAGAAAACATGATCCGTTTACACCTATAAGGGAAACGTGGGAATTGATCATACAGAGCTGCAAAGAACATTTTCACCCAGGAATCAACGTCACTATCGACGAGCAGCTTTTAGGATTCCGTGGATCCTTTTAGAATGTATATTCCCAACAAACCTAGCAAGTATGGACTTAAGATTGTCATAATGTGCGACGTTGGAACAAAGTGCATGGTGAATGCAATGCCATATTCGGGAAAGGCGACAAGGACTGACGGATTTCCACTAGGACTATACAATGTGCGAGAGCTCACAAGACCTATCTGGGGGACAAATAGAAATGTCACGACTGACATCTGGTTTACATCGAATCTATTTGCAACAGAACTACTGAAAGAACTGTATAGACTGGCTACAGTTGGTACAGTACGAAAAAACAAGAAAGAAATTCCGGAAGAGCTGCTTGTAAGCAAAGGGAGAATCACAGGAACCTCAATGTTCTGTTTCGATTGGGAGCTGACTCTAGTGTCTTATCTTCCTAAGCCATCAAAAATGGTCCTGCTTCTGTCAACTTGCCATGAGGGTACCAGTATCATGTATCGAAGCAAGAAGCCTGAGATAATTGAGTACTACAATAACACCAAAGGCAGTGTAGACACATTTGACCAAATCTGTAGTTCAATGTCAGCGGCTCGGAAGACCAGCAGGTGGCCCATGTGCATGTCTTATGGGCTGATCAACATCGAGTGCATCAACAGTTATGTCTTCTACCCCTTCACTATCTCCAAATCAGGTGGAACACCACATTTGTAAAAGGCTTTCATAAATTTTCTGCTCAAAGAGTTGACCCAGCCGCATATGACCACTCGCTTAGAAACCCCCACTTTGCAGCGGTTGATCAGACTCGATATCAGTCAAACAATGGAGGTGACAGGTGAAATACATTCAGGAACGTCTGTGGAAGGGAGAAGAACGACCTGCAGCCTTTGCCCAGCGCGCATTCGCCGAATGACTACCAATTTTTGCAACCACTGCAAAAAGCCATTCTGCGGTGAACACCGTGCGAAGTCATGCATACCATGTGACTCCAAGAAATGAAAGCAACCTTTTGTGCTGTGTAAAACATTATCTGAAGATCTGTTTTTGATAATTCCCACTTACTTTTAAAATATACTTAAGTGATGAGTTTGAAAAGTCAATGTTTCTGCAAGTAGTAATTTTTACGAAAGCTTACCATCTACGTAACTTTTTGGGAAGCTTACCTTTCTAGGGTTAAAAGAAAATATATGATACGTGAATTTAATCAAAATTGGGAAAAAATAAATGTAATTTAAAACGACGTTAAAAAGTCAGTAGTTCAATTTTGTTCGAGACTTACAAATATTTTCATCATTTTTTGGCCGTTCAGGTAATTAAGTTTTTTAGAAAACTATTTCCATTCTGATGCAGAAAAGGTACTTTTCGAGTACTTATTTTCAATGATTTTTATTCTTTGAAGCCTTGAAATATACGCACATCTATTTTATCGCTAAAACAGTTGAAGAACTTTAAAACAAAATGTTAATTATTGTTCTCAACGGTGCTTCATCTCTTTCTAGATTATACGAATTACCTGTTATGCTAACTTACATTTCGAGATGATAAATAAACAGTCAGTCGTTACCTCAGAACTGTAATGCCCTGATGCCTGCATCTTTAATCGTAAACAAGTTTGTGTAGTGTGATTAGTTTTAAAAGTTTATTAAAAGAAAACATATGAAGCATGAATTTAATCGACACAGGGAAAAAATTAATTTAATTTAAAACGACGTTAAAAGTCAGTAGTTCAATTTTTTTAGACTTACAAATATTTTCATCATTTTTTGGTCGTTCAGGTAATTAAGTTTCTTCGAAAACTGTTTCAGTTCTGATGCAGAAAAGGTACTTTTCGAGTGCTTATATTCAATGATTCTTATTTTTTGAAACCTTGAAATATACGCACTTTTATTTTATCGCTATAATGAAAATAGGGAGACGCCCCTTTGCAATAGTTGGAAAGAGCATGGGAGCAATTTAAGCATTTTGATTGGGAGACAGTAGGGGGAGGGAGATATTTTTTATAGCCTTGAATTGAAATACCTTTTTTACACTTTTCATTTAGCCCTTCAAACTTGAGATAGTAAACAAATTAGGGAGTCAAATCTAAAGGCTATCAATATAGGCTGATTAAGCTATCGCTTTGCAAATACATTAGTGCTGTAATTGAAAGGCCATGTTACCTCTCATAACCGTCAATTTATCAACAATGGACTATTGACTCCTTTACTTTTAATCCAATTTTCGACTTTTTTAAAATAGGGCGGTTTATACACCTAGAAAATAAGTGTCTATTTTCTTTATAGTTTAGAACGTATTCATACGCACTGCCCTCACCCCCACCTGAAGAAACAAATCATGATTTATATGATCGCATTGACGAAACGGTTTTAATTGAAGCACCACTGAAATTTCGAGACGCCGTTGAAACACCGCCACATATCAGTAAACTGTACGGTAAATGTTTAAGAGAGTGCTATGGTAGTTAAAATTTAGATGGTACACCCGCTAACATTAATAATGACATGGAATGGGCAAATAATTTATTAGGAGAATATTTCAGTTTGGATAATCATTCTTTAGATGTAGACGCTAGTACATTTGAACAATGCAATGAAGTTAGCTCAGAACAAGATTTACTAGAGAGCGATTTACCTTGGTTGAGCCCTAATACTATAAATATTTTAGATGATTTTAGTCTTGATTCAAATGAGAACCCTTCCCCTCAGATTTAATGAATTTAATTGAACAAGAAAATTAATTTGCTTGGATGGAGTCGCATTGTCCTAACGCACTAGATACTATGTTAAGCAAACTGGGAGATTTCACTCCACACACCCGCCCTATTGTTGAACAAAGAGGGGGAGGGGGAGTAGGTAATGATGTTATACAAGTCTCACCGCTACCGGAATATCAGCAAACAAATTCCATTCTGAATACAATAGACGTTTTTACTGTAACCTTTGGCAATCTGTTTAATACACTGTTGGCTGGGAATACAATATGCAGAGAAACTTCGTGTACTTCTTGAACACCGAATTCAACTGTGGGGAGGCCGGGTGAGCATTAAAGCCTCAATTGTTTTAAAAATATTTTATTTGAATGAAATTCACGGTGAGGTCTACGGTGAGGTATATAATCCTGATTTAGAATGATGCAAGGCCGTTCAACGAATCTTTTTCGAAACAGGCCAAAAGGGTTTCATGTACGCATTTCTCATATCGGCTTTCCAAACTCTGAAAGATGAAGCTACAAATAAAAATTTGGACCAGTGCGCCCTGCATGGAAAAAGAAGGATCTGATTTCCCCAAAGTAGATTTCACTTGTTTAACCCATAAATTTTCTGTAACACTCAAAGGAATAAATTCTTTTGAACTTTGCGATAAATGCTAAATTATTGTGGCACTACAAAAACGAAAAATGGTCTAATCAAAACGATCCTGTTCTTTCCACATCAACAAATGGAATAACCTAGCTACTGTTTTTAGAAGTTATTATTTCGATCCATTCATTGTTGTGTGAAAAAATCAAGTTGGATTTTTTCAGAGGCATGTAATTAAGCTGTCTATAGCAAAGGCCACAAGGCTTCAATGTTTTATTATTATTAATTAAAAAAGACCTTACAAAAAATAAGTTTTCTAAGAAGAGTAAAGAGCCATATTGAGCTCAGGACCAGCAAAAATTAATTTCTATTATAGTTAAAAGTAAAAAAGACCAGAAATTACTGTTTAAGAATAAACAAATCCCCGAACGAACAGAAAATTAAAATTAACTATCTTACAAACATAAAGATAACCGGCGCAAACATAAATAAATGAATAAATCTTATATAGATTAAATATTTTTTATTATTTTCCCCCCAGAGCTGCTTTATATGCAAGGGCTAAAAATACCATTTTGTTAAAAATAGTTGAAAAGTTAAGTAATAAAATTCTGGCGTCGACAAAACCCCCCAGGACCTGGGGGCAGGAAGGGATTCTCGTATAAACTTCAGAGAGGTCTCATTTGATTGCAAATTGGAAGTTCTAGTCCAGCTCTTAAGAGTTCAAATTGATCGAGGGGCAAAAAAAACCCCCACGCCCTTTTTTCGCACCCCTTCCTTTGAACTAATTCTGTTTATACCTAAAGACCCAATGAGAGTTAGAATGTTTTCTAACTGAAATGTTTTCTAACCAGCAGAAATATTTTTAATGGTCAGGCCATCCTCTGCTCATAGTATCATTGGGTAGTTTGTGTGTCTCTAGCGAGAGATAGCCTCATTCGCTCTGACAATTAATTTAGTCAATGCTTTGATCATGCAATCTTTCTCGTCCAATATCTCAACTATTTCTGAGATACGCATAGTGCTACTGCTGTCTCTCTGCGCATGGGCAAAGAAAACAGGAATAGCTTCATGTTTTTTTATACAATTTGGAAATTGTGGGTTGTTGACATCTGTGAGTTTGGCCTCACAATCTAAAATTATTTTGTCACTTTGCATAAGTGTATTCTGGAAGTTTCTAAGTCGTAAAATTGCCCGGTCACCAGAAACTGTCTCCACCGATCGATAACCGTGTCTTTTGCAGTGTTTCGTGTGATTTTGTAGCTTTAATTCGCTACGAAATCTAGACAAACACATTGGGCAATAGTAACTTACCCCAAGTATCTTTTCCCCTCCCAGAACTCTACTAATATCGGTAATTAGATTGAAATGATCAATTGAATTAGGATCACTAGGTGGTGTGTACAACAGCTAAACCCAGTGTTTCACAGATTCAATCGATGGGGCCCTTACTGAAAATATTATACCCTCTTCAAATTCCGTTTCCGCACACCCTCTTCAAATTCCGTTTCGTACTGTAGCACTGTAACACCAATCTTTAAATGCGCATTTGCCCGTTCAAAAGAATTTATTCCTTTGAGTGTTACAGAAAATTTATGGGTTAAACATAACAGGATCGTTTTGATTAGACCATTTTTCGTTTTTGTAGTGCCGCAATAATTTAGCATTTATCGCAAAGTATGTATTTTAACCTTATTTTAAGTATGGCTGTAATTTTAGTTATCTTATAATATATTTACTATGTGTTTTTTCCATACAAAAATTTACCTTATTAAAGTCTTTGGACTGGGGGCAGCGTAGTTGGTATAAAGAAGAAAACTTTAGCGTAGACAGTAAGAGAGGGGGAGGGGGAGGTTGGAGACTCATCCAATACGGGGCGGAACCTCACTTATCTCCTCCGTTCCCTATTTAGGAAATTAGAGAGACTCTTTGGGCTGTAGAATGTTGAACCATTTGAGTTGGGAAAGACGTTAAAGCACTCAAAAATACTTTATATTTCTAGCTATTGCAAGATTGCTTTCATAGATTGTGGAATGGTGAGCCCCCTGGCCCATGATTTGGGTGAGCCTCAACTCATAATATGCAATTTTGATTAATTTTTTCCGTGTTATGTGCATATATTATTCTATATATGTTATTTTGAGTTATAATTTTATCGCATTGCGTTCATTTTTAAGCCTTGAGATAAAAACTGAAACCTTAGCGTAAACAATGGTGGGGGGAAGTTTCCCCCCTCAAATGCATAATTGAGCAGCCAGAGAGAAAGTAATACAAATGAAAATAATCTGTCTTTTGAAAATGTCTTTTTTCAAAGGACACGAAAATAATCGTCTAAAGGAACCTGAAGTGCTATCTCTGAATTTCCGTTGATTCTTTATTCCCGTTACTTTCAGATGTAAAATTTTGAATATTATCGAATGGGTTTATTTGTCCCCTCCCTGAATAATTCACATTTGGAAAACTCATCCCCTGGGAAATTCCTCCCCCCTCCAAGAACATTTTCTTTTCCTGCTGATAATTCCCCCGCGGTAAATTCCACCCAGCAGAAATTTCCCAGCCGTGGAATATGCTCCCCCAAACATATTCCCCTCAGATAATTTCGGATATTCATAAAAGTGGAAGCTGAAATTTCTGTTCAACTTTTTTGGTCCGAAGCAATGCTATAGCGTTACCTAAGTAAAGAGCCATAAGTGTTCAATGAATTAATTTTTGTTTATTTTTCCAGGGGCAATTTATGTGAAAGAGGAGGTCGCATAAACTTTGGAACGAGATTCATTGAATTACAAATTAAAAGTTATAGTGCCCTTAAGCCAGGGGTGGATCCAGGATGTTTTAGGGGGGCGCAAAATAGGTTGATCCGATAAACTTGCGTTAGGAGCAAGTTTGATTAACGCAATCTTGCGTTAATTAAGTAAATTACTTTTCTTTACACTACGTTAAAGGGGGGGGGACTAGTTGCCCTCCAATCTCTTTTGACTCTTAAAAAGTGAACAAGAACTTTCAATTTTCAATCAAATGAACCCTCTCTAAAGTTTATACGAGCACCCCTTTCACAAGAAATAATATGAAGGATTCCGAAAATCCTTAAATAACAACCTTTGCCCTGAGGGCTCTGGGGAAGTTGTCATCCTCAAAGACCTAATTTCCAGAACTTGCAACTACGTTTAATAAAATAGCTGTCTCAAAATTTTGATTGGATGTGTTTGGGGATAAGGTGGGCGTGAGAGGGGGGTTAGTTGCCCTCAAATCACTGTCGACTATTAAAAAGGGCACTAGCCCTTTGAGTTTCAAATCAACTGAGCCGTTTTTGAAGTTTTTATGCCATCGCCTTCTATAAAAACCTTATATGTCCTCAGGGTATAATTTAAAACCCTTGCATTGAGGGTTGTGGGGGAGTTTCCTCCTCAAAAACATATTTTCTATCTGAAAATCAACTACGCTGAACAAAATGACTATCTAAAAATTTTGATTGGATGTGTTTGGGGGAATAATGGGCGGGGGGGGGGGGGCTAGTTGCCCTCCAATCACTTATGACTATTTAAAAGAGCACTAGCCCTTTGAATTTCCAATCGAATGAGCATTTTTCGAAGTTTCTACCACAACGCCTTCTATAAAAACCTTATATGCCCCCTAGCATAACTTAAAACCCTTGCCCTAAGGGTTGTGGGGGAGTGTCCTCCCCAAAAACATATTTTCTATTTGGAAATCAACTACGCTGAACAAAATGGCTATCTCAAAATTTTGATTGGATGTGTTTGGGAGAATGATGGGCGTGGGGAGGGGGCTAGTTGCCCTCCAATCACTTATGACAATAAAAAAGAGCACTAGCCCTTTGAATTTCCAATCGAATGAGCATTTTTTGAAGTTTCTACGACAACGCCTTCTATAAAATCCTTATATGCCCCCTAGCATAACTTAAAACCCTTGCCCTAAGGCTTGTGGGGGAGTTTCCTCCCAAAAAACATATTTTCTATCTGGAAATCAACTACGCTGAACAAAATGGCTATTTCAAAATTTTGATTGGATGTGTTTGGGGGAATGGTCGTCGTGTGGGGGGGGGGGGGCTTGTTGCCCTCCAATCACTTTTGACTTTTAAAAAGGGCACTAGCCCTTTGAATTTCTAATTGATTGAGCCTTTTTTGAAGTTTTTACAACACCTTCTATATAAACCTTATATGCCCCCAGGGCATAACTTAAAACCCTTGCCCTGAGGGTTGTGGGGGAGTGTCCTCCTCAAAAACACATTTTTTATCTGGAAATCAAGTACGCTGAACAAAATGGCTATCTCAAAAGTTTGATTGAATGAGTTTGGGGGAATTATGAGTGTGAGGGGGGACTAGTTGCCCTCCAATCACTTTCGACTATTAAAAAGAGAACTACCCCTTTGAATTTCCAACCAAATGAGCCTTTTTTGAAGTTTCTACGACAATGCCTTCTGTAAAAACCTTATATGCCCCCTAGCATAACTTAAAACCCTTGCCCTAAGGCTTGTGGGGGAGTTTCCTCCCAAAAAACATATTTTCTATCTGGAAATCAACTACGCTGAACAAAATGGCTATTTCAAAATTTTGATTGGATGTGTTTGGGGGAATGATCGTCGTGTGGGGGGGGGGGCTAGTTGCCGCCCAAACCCTTTCGACGATTAAAAAGGGCACGATCCCTATGAATTTCCAATCGAATGAGCCTTTTTGAAGTTTTTACGACCCCGCCTTCTATAAAAGCCATAAAAGCCCCCGAGACATAACTTCCAACTCTAACCTTAGCCCCTTTAGGAGAGTGTACTCCACAAAAGCACATTCTACCTGAAAAGACACTACGTTGAACGAAATGGCAATCTATAAATTTTGATTGGATGTGTTTGGGGGAATTATGAGTGTGAGGGGGGACTAGTTGCCCTCCAATCACTTTCGACTATTAAAAAGAGAACTATTCCTTTGAATTTCCAATCAAATGAGCCTTTTTTGAAGTTTCTACGACAATGCCTTCTATAAAAACCTTATATGCCCCCAGGACATAACTTAAAACCCTTGCCCTGAGGGTTGTGGGGGAGTATCCTCCTCAAAAATATATGTTCTATTTGGAAATCAACTACGCTGAACAAAATGGCTTTCTCAATATTTTGATTGGATTTGTTTGGGGAAATGATGGACTTTTTGGGGGTGGGGGGCTAGTTCTCTCCAATCACTTTCGACTATTAAAAGGAGCACTAGCCCTTTGAATTTCCAATCGAATGAGCATTTTTTGAAGTTTCTACGACAACGCCTTCTATAAAAACCTTATATGCACCCTATTGTAACTTAAAACCCTTGCCCTAAGGATTGTGGGGGAGTTTCCTCCACAAAAACATATTTTCTATCTGGAAATCAACTACGCTGAACAAAATGGCTATTTCAAAATTTTGATTGGATGTGTTTGGAGAAATGATGGTCGTGTGGGGGGGAGCAAGTTGCCCTCCAATCACTTTTGACTATTAAAAAGGGCACTAGCCCTTTGAATTTCTAATTGAATTAGCATTTTTTGAAGTTTCTACGACAACACCTTCTATAAAAACCTTATATGCCCCCAGCGCATAAGTCAATACCCTTGCCCTAAGGGTTTTGGGGGAATGTCCTCCTCAAAAACATATTTTCTATCTGGGAATCAACTACGCTGAACAAAATGGCTACCTCAAAAGTTTGATTGGATGTGTTTGGGGGAATTATGAGTGTCAGGGGGGACTAGTTGCCCTCCAATCACTTTCGAGTATTAAAAAGGGAACTAGCCCTTTGAATTTCCAATCAAATGAGCCTTTTTTGAAGTTTCTACGACAACGCTTTCTATAAAAAACATACATGCCCCCAGGGCATAACTTAAAACACTTGCCCTGAGGGTTGTGGGAGAGTATTCTCCTCAAAAACATATGTTCTATGTGGAAATCAACTACGCTGAACAAAATGGCTTTCTCAAAATTTTGATTGGATTTGTTTGGGGAAATGATGGACTTTTAGGGGGGGGGGGTAAGTTCTCTCCAATCACTTTCGACTATTAAAAAGGGCACTAGCCCTTTGAATTTCAAATCGAATGAGCCTGTTTTGAAGTTTCTACGACAACGCCTTCTTCAAAAACCTTGTATGCCCCCAGGACATAACTTAAAACCTTTGCCCTGAGGGTTGTGGGAGAGTATCCTCCTCAAAAATATATTTTCAATCTGGAAATCAACTACGCTGAACAAAATATCTATCTCAAAATTTTGATTGAATGTGTTTGGGGGAAGGATGGGTGTGGGGGTGGGGGGTTAGTTGCCCTCCAATCATTTTTGACTATTAAATAGGGCACTAGAACTCTCGATTTCCAATCGAATGAGCCCCCCTTGAAGTTTCTACGACGACCCCTTCCGTATGAAGTGCCTATGGGAAAAAAATAATAAATAAATAGTAAAACATTGGAGCCGTATGGCCTTTACTATAGGCAACGCTACAGTGCTGCCTCTGATAATCGCATGACTTGTAAACAGTCTTTTCTAGATAACCAAACCCTACAAATTGACTCCAGTAGAACCTGTTCTTTCACCAATTGAACACTTTGGGGACAATCTAAGCAAATTCATTAATGATGTAAATATTGCCGATGATAAAAAGCTGGTTTTACTTAAGATACACTTCGTCGCGTGGACAAACATAGACCTTATCGTGAGAGACCTGCCATCGTCAATGTCACTGATCCTCAGCATCCCAAAAAGGAAACTTAACCTAAGTTAACAAACTCTATGTAACATATTTCCCCAACCCCTCAGCTTTATTGCCTAAGTAGATATTAGAGGTACTGTTTCACATGGTGGTGTTGCATCTTATTCCTCTTTATAAGGTAGGTCAAATTCTTTTAACCCTTTTCTCTCTTCGAAAATTTCTCATTTTATGGCTATGTAAGAATTATGTGACAAATCTCTGAAGAAATAATTTGAGGCTCGAACATTGTCACACGCTGTTTTTAGATCTTGTTTCTTACATGAGTAGATTTATCGTCATAGTTTATTTTTAAATGTTGTGGCTGGAGTCCAGATGTCTCCTAAATAAGGGTGTATCTTAGTTTTGACAAGATTTTTGAAGAAACTAAATTTCAGCAAGGGGGGGGACTTGGGTCTGAGGGTGGAGGGAGGTGAAAACAGGGTTTTAGGAGGCACAGTTGCCCCCTCCCCCCTTTCACATAGCAAATTACACCCCTGAAGCAGCATAAGCATCACCAGGAAATCATAGGCAGCGCAATCACGCTGCCTAAGTAAAGAACGATGTTGGCACAGTGTAATTTTTTGTTCCTTTAGACCAGGGCACCTCTTATTGAAGGAGTTATCGTAGAAACTTTGAAAAGAGCTCATTCAATTGGAATTGGGATGGTTAGTTTCTTTTTAATAGTCGAAAGCGATTGGAAGGAAGCTAATGCCCCTTCGATACCCACGATTTCCCCAAACACATCGAATCAAAATTTTGAGATAGCCATTTTGTTCATCGTTTTTGACTCCAGCTGAAATTATTTTTTTGAAGAGGACACTCCCCCCACAACCCATAGGGCACGGGTTGTAAGTTATACCTTGGGGGCATTTAAGGTTTTTTACAGAAAGCTCTGTCGTTAAAACTTCAAAAAGGGCTCGTTTGATTGTAAATTCAAAGGGCTAGCCCTTTCTGCCCTTTTTAATAGTCGAGAGCAATTGGAGGGCAACTAGCACCCCTCGCACGCCCACCTTTTCCCCAAACACATCCAATCAAAATTTTTAGATAGCCGTTTTGTTCAACGTAACTGAAAGTTTTTGGAAATTAGGTCTTTGAGGACGACATCCCTCCCAGAGCCCTAAGGGCAAGGGTTGCAAGCTATGCCCTGTGGGCATATAAGGTTTTATAGAAAGCGTTTTCGTAGAAACTTCAACATTTGATTTGAAATTGAAATGGCTAGCACCCTTTTTAATAGTCAACAGTGATTGGAGGGCAACTAGCACCCCTTCCACGCCCAACATTTCCCCAAACACAACCGATCAACGTTTTGACATAGCCATTTTGTTCAACGCAGTTGAAAGTTCTGGAATTTATACCTTTGAGAAGAAAACTCCCCCCACAGTCTTTAGGGCAAGGGTTATAAGTTATGAAATTACAGAAATTACAATAAATAAAAGAGTAAAACTCAAAACGAGCAGAAATTAACATAAGTTGGGACTGAAAAAAATACAAATGAATGTGCATTTTCAGTTTAATATACATATACTGATATTTAATAATCAAGATGTTAATATTATTTGATTTATTAAAGTTACAAAAGTAAAAATATTTATATTTTTTCAGTTAAGTGCAAATTATGTTCTGACCTTGGGAAGGCATAGGGGTTTTGAGCCCAATTTATGTTAATTTCTGATCGTTTTGAGTTTGACAAGGTTATTTATTTTAATTTCTGTTCGTTTTGGGTTTCATTTACTTATCGATGTTGATTTTTGGTATTTTCATGATTGGTAGATTATTTGATTTTATTTTTGCTCATTTTTGTTTAATGGAATTCTTTACTTTTCTTTGAGAAATTTATTTTATTGAAAAAGCGTTTTTAATTAATCCCTAAACACAACGAATCAAAATTTTGAGATAGCCATTTTAGTCAACGTAGTTGAAAGTTTTGGAAATTAGTTCCTTAAGGATGACAATCTCCCCCACCCCACCCACAGCCCTCAGGGCAAGGTTTGTAAGCTATGACCTGGGGGCATATTAGGTTATTATTGATTAATTAAAAAAAACCGAAAAATAAGTATTTCTAAGAAAAGTAAAGGCCATTTTAAACTTAAGCTCAGAATATAAAAATACCTGTTAAAATTCAAACTCAAAATGACCAGAAATTACTCTATTGAAGTATAAATGAAACTTAAAACGAACAGAAATTAAATAAACAGTCAATGCAAACAAACATTCAATAGAAATTAATGTAAATGAATAAATAAATCCTAAAACGAGTGAAACTTAAATTGAATATGCAAATCAAGCTGGAAACGAACAAAAATCAGTACAAACAAGAGTTTGGGTATCATAGTAACACTGGGTTTATTTAAAAAAAAAAATTGTACATCATCGATTCCCCGAAGCAAGCTTGTGCAGGAGATTCCTTCTTTCACTCTAAAAGTCTAAAACCTACTGCGTCATTGGCGCTTTACTGAAAACGAATTTTATTGAAAATATTTCCTTTTGTACTTAATATTCAAAATAAACGTTAAAATTACATTAAAATTTTGAACTGATGAGCTTTCAGCAATTAATATCATTGTACATCAAATACTAAGTTTAATTTATTAGTTCTTTCTAAAGTAGTTCAAGACGAATATAGTTTCACTACAAATAACAGTTGGGAAACTGTCCTCTTCCTTAACTGTAAATAAAATCCAAAAGCCTACTGCGTCATTGGCGCTTCACTGAAAACGAATTATATTACAAATATTTTCTTTTCCGGTTCTTACAGAATTGAAAATAAGAATAAAATTAGAGTGAAATAAATTCTTGAACTGATATATCTTTCAAAAACTAATATCATTAGATACCAAATATTCAATTTGATGTTCTTTATACTTCCTAAAACTGTTCGAGACGCATATAGTTTTCAGTAGAGCGCTAATGACGCAGTAGGTTTTAGACTTTCACAGTGAGAGAAGGAGGCGATACCCAAACTCTTGTTTGTAGTGATTTTGTTTGTTTCAAGCTTAATTTGTATATTCAATTTAAGTTTCAATCGTTTTAAGATTTATTTATTCATTTACATTAATATCTATTGTATGTTTGTTTGCACTGATTCTTTATTTAATTTCTGTTCGTTTTAAGTGTCACTTATACTTCAATAGCAAAAATTTTTTTTCGTCTTAAGCTTGATTTTCATATATACCAGTTCATGGTAATGAACTGTAATTAAGGAGCGACCCGGCTCAATAGTAACCAAAACTCTAAAAATCAGAATTTTGAAACCACCAGATACATCAAGAGAATCAGATTTTTATACCGATTTCAACATATAAGTTTCACTAAGTTTAATCTTACCCATTGAAAGTTGCGCGCCTGAGAAAATTTACCTTATTTTTGAAAATAGGGGGAAACAACCCCTAAAAGTCATCTAATGAAAGTCATACGATCAGACTTATCATATCAGGGAACCCTACTAGAGAAGTTTCAAGCTCTTATCTGCAATAATGGGGAATATTGTACTTTTTGCTAGAAAAAAGATCAAGGATGTGTGTTTTTTTTTTTCTTTCTTTTTTTTATTTTCCCAGGGGTGATCTTATCGATCCAGTAGTCCTAGAATATCGTGAGAGGGCTCATCTGAACGGAAATTAGAAGTTCTAGTGCCATTTTTAAGCAACCATAAAAATTGGAGGGCAACTTGGCCCCCTCCCACGCTCATTTTTTTCCAAAACCACCCAATCAAAATTTTGAGATAGTCATTTTGTTCAACATAGTCCAAAAACTAATAAATACGTCTTTGACGATTATTTAAACCCCCACAGTTCCCGGGGGAAGGGCTGCAAGTTATGAACTTTGCCCATTGTTTGCATATAGCATTGGTTAATGAGAAGTATACAGATGTTTCAGGAGAGATTTTTTTCTGGTGTAGGGGGATAGGATGAGGGGGTTACAGGGGAGGATCTTTCCATGGAGGATATTTCATTGGGGGGAGGAACATTTCTATGAAGGGGCGCCAGATTTTTCAGCATTACCTAAAAAACGATCAGAAATTAAATAAAAAAAGCAAGTTTTTTCAACTGAAAGCCAGGAGCAAAATTGAAACTTAAAAAAAGAAATTATTACGTATATGAGGGGGTTCACCCCCTAGTCAATACCTCGCCCTTTAAGCTAAAGTTTTTTTTTAGTACATTCAAAAGAGCTATCTATTCTAATTAACCGACGTTTGTGATTCAGGGATTTGTGATTCGAATAAAATTTGAACTTTTGCGTAAAGAGCGAGGTATTGACTAGGGGTAAATTCCCTAAAATACGTAATAAAAACTTACAAATATAGAAGTTCGTTACGTAAGTTAATTCGTCAGTTACGTCAGAACAAAATTTCGAGAATGCCATTTATCCAAAACAAGTAAAATTAATATACAAATTTCATTCTAATTATTCATGCATGGGGAGCCAAAATCAAAGCTGCATTAATTCAAAAACGTTCAGAAATTAGATAAAAAAAACAAGTGTTTTTAACTGAAAGGAAGGGGCGACATTAAAACTTTAAACGAACAGAAATTATTCCGTATATGAGAGGGGCTTTCCCCTCCTCAACGCCTGCTCTTTACGTTAAAGTTTGACTCTGTCACACAACTTTATTTCTTAAAACAGTAAAAATCTTTAGCGTAAAGAGCGAGGCATTGAGGAGGGGACATCCCCTTTCATATAAGGAATAATTTCTTTTCGTTTTAAGTTTTAATGTCGCTCCTTACTTTCAGTTAAAAACACTTTTTGTCATTTAATTCAACCTAAGCATTACTCGCTTTAAAATCTATTAATTCATTTATAATATTACTTGTTGCATGTTTTTTGCTATGATTATTTATTCAATTTCTCGTTCGTTTTGGAATTCATTTATTCTCTAATAGTAATTTCTGAGTTTGAGTTTGTTTTTTTTAGTTTGAGGCTTGAGTTTGAATTTTAACAGGTATTTGTAATTGTTGAGCTTAAATTTAAAAATGGCCTTTACTTTTTTTTGAAAAACTTATTTTTCGAAAAAGGCTTTTTCATTAATCTTTGTTGTTTATAATTGCAAAAAAATTTAAGTTTTTAAAAATTTCTTATTTCAAAATCAAACTTTAAAAACATCAAATCTTCATCGAAGCATCAAAACTGGTAACAATATCAAAGTGAAAAAATTTTCACTTTGATAAGAGACCGCTTTGAAGTAAATGCGACAGCCCCTTCTATATGAAGTGCCTATGGGAAAAAATAGAGTTTAGGGGGAGGCTAGCTGCCCTCCGATCACTCTTTACTCTTAAAAAGTGGATTACAACTTTCAATTTCCAATCAAATGAGCCCTCTATGAAGTTTATACAGGCATCCCTTCCATGTATGCCCCTAGGGCATAACTTACAACGCCTACCTTTGGGCACTGAGGGACTGTGTCAACACAAGAGCTTTTTTTATCTGAACCTTGAACTATTTTTAACAAAATTTCTACATCAAAATTTTTATCTGATTAATTTAGGTCGTGGAGGGAGTCAAAATCTCTTTTGACTCCTAAAAAGTGAACTAGAAGTTTCAATTTCTAATCAAATGAGCCCTCTCTGAAGTTTATACGAGCATCCCTTTCATGAAAACCACACACACTCCCAGGACACCACTTACAATGCCTACCCCCTAGGCCCTGGGGGGTTTTGTTGACACAAGAGTTTTTGTTATCTAATTTTTGACCAATTAAAAAAACGAATTGCTATATCAAATGTGTAGCATATTGGTTTGGGGAAAAAGGGCATGGGGGGGGGGGCTAGTTGCCCTTAAATCTCTTGAATCTTAAAAATTGAACTAGAACTTATAATTTCAAGTCAAATGATCCCTCTATGAAGTTTATATGATCATCCCTTTCATAAGAACCACACATGCCCCCAGGACAAAACTTACAACACCTGTCCCCGGGCCCTGAGGGGTTGTCTCGACACCAAGTTTTGTTATATGATCTTTAAACTATTCTTAACAAAATAGCTACCTCAAAACTTCTATTGGATGCATTTGGAAAAAAAGTGCTACGGTTACCCTCCAATATCTTTTGACGCTTAAAAAGTGAACTAGAACTTTCAATTTCCAATCAAATGAGCTCTCTCTGAAGTTTATACGTGCAGTTCATCCATAAGAACAATATATGCCCCTAGGGCATAACTTATAACCCTTGCCCTGAAGACCTGGGGGGGGGGGGGTGTCATGCTCAAAGATATTATTTCCAGAACTTTCAACTACGTTGAACAAAATGCTATTTCAAAATTTTGATTGGGTGTGTTTGGAAAAATCAAGGGCGTGGAAGGGGTGTTAGTTATCTTCCAATCACTTTTGACTATTAAAAGGGAACTAGCCATTTAAATTTCCAATCGAATGAGCCCCTTTTGATGTTTCTACAACAAAGCTTTCTATAAAAACCTTTTATGCCTCCAGGTCATAGCTTACAACCCTTGCCCTGATGGCTGTGGGGGGGGGGGGGGGGGTTGTCATCCACAAAGACCTAATTTCTAGAATTTTCAACCATGTTGAACAAAATGCCTATATCAAAATTTTGATTGGATGTGTTTGGGGAATAGGTGGGCGTGAGAGGGGGTTAGTTGCTCTCCAATCACTTTCGACTATTAAAAAGGGTACTAGCCCTTTGAATTTTCCAATCGAATGACGTTTCGATTGAAGTTTCTACGACAAAGATTTCTATAAAAAGCTTATACGCCCCCAGGGCATAATTTACAACCGTTACCCTTAGATCTGTGGGGGAGTGTTCTCCTCAAAAACATAATTTATATCTGGTAATCATCACTTTTGACTCTTAAAAAGGGCACTAAAGCTCTCGATTTCCAATCGAATGATCCTTTGACGTTTTTACAACGGCCCCTTCCATATGAAGTGCTTCTGGGGAAAAAATAAATAATAAATAATAAAACATTGGAGCCGTATGGCCTTTGCTATTGGTAACGCTGTAGCGTTGCCTCCGAAAGCGATGTTGTAGAAATATCAAAAAGGGTTCATTTAATTGGAAATTGAAAGGGCCAATGCCCTTTTTAATAGTCGAAAGTGATTGAAGGGAAACTAGCCCCCCTCTCAAACCCACCAATTTTCCCAAACACATCCAACCAAATTCTGAGATATCCATTTTGTTCAACGCAGTTGAAAGTTCTTGAAATTAGGTCTTTAAGGATGATAACCTCCTCAGAGCCCTCAGTGCAAGGGTTGTAAGTTATGCCCTGGGGGCATATAAGGTATTTATAGAAAGTTTTGTCATAGAAACTTCAAAAACGGCTCATTTGATTGGAAATTGAAAGGGCTAGTGCCCTTTTTAATGGAGAGTAATTATACCCCCACTCAAACCCATTATTTCCTCAAACACATTTAATCAAAGTTTAAAGATATCCATTTTGTTCAAAGTAATTGAAAGTTCTGGAAATTATGTATTTGAGGATGAAAAACCCCCTAAATCCCCAGGGCAAAGGTTGTAAATTATGCCTTAGGGTCATATAAGGTTATTATAGATAGCATTGTCGTAGAAACTTCAAAAGAGGATCATTCAATTGGAAATTGAGAGGGTTAGTGCCCTTTTTAATAGTCGACAGTGATTGGAGATTAACTACAAATCCCCCTCTAACGCCCACCATTCCCCCAAACACATCCGATTAAAACTTTCAAATAACCATTTTGTTCAACATAGTTGGAATTTCTGGAAATTAGAACTGGAATCAGAGGAAAAATACCTCCCCCCCCCCCCTTCACGCCCATCATTTTCCAAAAAGTACAAGAGAATGACCCTATTGATCGTGACAGGGCTCCATATATGGGCATAGAGTCCCTAGGGAGAACACCTGTGTTGTCAGTCCGACGGAAGTCCATATATGGGCACAGTCTCCCTAGGGAGAACAACTGGGCTGTCAGTCCCGATCCCACACCATATATGGGCATGGAATCCCCAGGGAGAACGCGTTTCCGAGAAATTGGTGTTCATCCAGGAGAATTGTTTCCGGGGCGAAGTTTATTAGTGTCTGAGAGATGATGTCAAGGTTGATTGATGTCTTTGGTGTTCGTCCAGGAGAATTGTTTCCGGGCGAAGTTTATTAGTGTCTGACGGATGATGTCAAGGTTGATTGATTTGTCACGAAAGGGAAATTATCTCCGGGTGAATGTTTTGATCTTAAAGATGAAGAGATTAACGCAGGAAAGGGTTTCATAGGAATTTCAAATGTGACAGCTCAGGGATGTCAAAACAAAAGGAACACGCAGAAATTACGCTTAGGGGTTATTTGGGTGAAACCGTTTTAGACATTTTAGGGAATTATTTGGACAAAACAGTTAGAGACATTTTAAAAGATGATTTTAGAAGAGGATTTAGAGGAGGCTTTGAGGGTGAAACTCTGTGGTCGTTATAATACACAAGTTCCATTTGAACAGTGTCGTGAGGTCCCCTACGCCAGCCCCAAAGGGCTCCGATCCCCCTACCCCAACCCCAAAGGACCCCCATACCCTAACCCCAAAGGACCCCCATAGCCTAGCCTCAAAGGACCCCCATACCCCAACCCAAAGGACCCCTCCCCGACCCCCAAAAGCCCCTCGGGCCCCAAATGGTCCTCCGGCACCCCAAAGGCCCCTGAGCCCCCATTTTTTTATATTTTTTAATTTGCGCATTTTGAGACACAAAAGGGCCCCACCCCCCAACTTTTGACTCCCCCTCCCAACAGTAGTGTTTTGTCATGGTTTACTATGTCACAGTTACATTCTCTTTATTTTTCAAAGTTCATTTTGAACTCCTATTATTGAAATGCAAGAGTTGAAAAATTTCAGTAGTGTTTTGTTGTGGTTTACCTTGTCACAGTTACATTCTCTTAATTTTTCAAAGTTCATTTGATTTTTTTTCATTGTAATGCAAGAGATGGATTATTTAAGTAGGGTTTTGTTGCGGTATACCTTGTCACATTTACCTTTTCGTGATTTTTTAAAGTTCATTTTGAAGGTTTGTCGTTGAATCGCAAGAGTTTGAATATTTCAGTAGTGTTTGGGCGTGGTTTGCATTTTTGACAGTTACATTATATTGATTTTTAAATGTTCACTTTGATTTTTTTCATTGAAATGCATGAGTTGGAAAATTTCAGTAGTGTTTTGTTGTGGTTTCCCTTTTCACAGTTAAATTCTATTTTTTCTTCCTAGTTTATTTTGTATTTCTTTCTTTGAAATGCAAGAGTTTGAATATTTCAGTAGTGTTTTGTTTTTGTTTAACTTGTCACTGTTACATTCTCTTAATTTTTCAAAGTTCATTTTGAATTTCTTTCGTTGAAATGCAAGAGTTGGAAATTTTCAGTAGTGTTTTGTTATGGTTTACCTTGTCACAATTACATTTTCTTGATTTTTCAAAGTTCATTTTGAATTTCTTTCGTTGAAATGCAAGAGTTGAAATAATTCAGTAGTGTTTTGTTGTGATTTACCTTGTCACAGTTACATTCTCTTTATTTTTCAAAGTTCATTTGATTTTTTTTCATTGTAATGCATGAGTTGGAATATTTCAGTAGTGTTTTGTTGTGGTTTACCTTGTCACAGTTACATTTTCTTGATTTTTCAAACTTCATTTTGAATTTCTTTCATTGAAATGCATGAGTTGGAATATTTCAGTAGTGATTTGTTGTGGTTTATCGTGTCACAGTTACATTCTCTTGATTTTTCAAAGTTCATTTTAATTTTTTTCATTGGAATGCATGAGTTGGAATATTTCAGTAGTGTTTTGTCATGGTTTACCTTTGTCACAGTTACATTCTCTTAATTTTTCAAAGTTCTTTTTGAATTTCTTTCGTTGAAATGCAAGAGTTGGAATATTTCAGTAGTGTTTTGTTGTGGTTTACCTTGTCACAGTTACATTCTCTTAATTTTTCAAAGTTCATTTTGAATTTCTTTCGTTTAAATGCATGAGTTGGAAATTTTCAGTAGTGTTTTGTTGTGGTTTACCTTGTCACAGTTAAATTCTCTTAATTTTTCAAAGTTCATTTTGAATTTATTTCGTTGAAATGCAAGAGTTGAAATATTTCAGTAGTGTTTTGTTGTGGTTTACCTTGTCACAGTTACATTTTATTGATTTTTCAAAGTTCATTCTGATTTTTTTTCATTTAAATTCATGAGTTGGAATATTTCAGTAGTGTTTTTTCGTGGTTTACCTTGTCACAGTTACATTCTCTTAATTTTTCAAAGTTCATTTTGAATTTCTTTCGTTGAAATGCATGAGTTGAAATATTTCAGTAGTGTTTTGTCTTGATTTACCTTGTCACAGTTACATTCTCTTGGTTTTTCAAAGTTCATTTTGGATTTCTTTCGTTGAAATGCAAGAGTTTGATTATTTCAGTAGTGTTTTGTCATGGTTTACCTTTGTCACAGTTACATTCTCTTAATTTTTCAAAGTTCTTTTTGAATTTCTTTCGTTGAAATGCATGAGTTGGAATATTTCAGTAGTGTTTTGTTGTGGTTTACCTTGTCACAGTTACATTTTCTTGATTTTTCAAAGTTCATTTTGTAATTCTTTCGTTGAAATGCAAGAGTTGGAATATTTCAGTATTGTTTTGTTGTGGTTTACCTTGTCACAGTTACATTCTCTTAATTTTTCAAAGTTCATTTTGAATTTCTTTTGTTGAAATGCATGAATTGGAAAATTTCAGTAGTGTTTTGTTGTGGTTTACCTCGTCACAGTTACATTTTCTTTATTTTTCAAAGTTCATTTTGAATTTCTTTCGTTGAAATGAAAGAGTTGGAATATTTCAGTAGTGTTTTGTTGTGGTTTACCTTGTAACAGTTACATTCTCTTGATTTTTCAAAGTTCATTTGAATTATTTTAATTGAAATGCATGAGTTGGAATATTTCAGTAGTGTTTTGTCGTGGTTTACCTTGTCACAGTTACATTCTCTTGATTTTTCAAAGTTCATTTTGAATTTCTTTCATTGAAATGCAAGAATTGGATTATTTCAGTAGTGTTTTGTCTTGATTTACCTTGTCTCAGTTACATTCTCTTGGTTTTTCAAAGTTAATTTTGGATTTCTTTCGTTGAAATGCAAGAGTTGGAATATTTTCAAGAGTTCATTTTGATTTTTTTCATTGAAATGCATGAGTTGGAATATTTCAGTAGTGTTTTGTCGTGTTACATTCTCTTGATTTTTCAAAGTTCATTTTGTTTTTCTTTCGTTGAAATGCAAGAGTTGGATTATTTCAGTAGTGTTTTGTTGTGGTTTACCTTGTCACAGTTACATTCTATTGATTTTTCAAAGTTCATTTTGAATTTCTTTCGTTGAAATGCAAGAGTTGGAAATTTTCAGTAGTGTTTTGTTGTGGTTTACCTTGTCACAATTACATTTCCTTGATTTTTCAAAGCTCATTTTGAATTTCTTTCGTTGAAATGCAAGAGTTGGAATAATTCAGTAGTGTTTTGTCGAGGTTTACCTTGTCACAGTTACATTCTCGTGATTTTTCAAAGTTCATTTGATTTTTTTTCATTGAAATGCATGAGTTGGAATATTTCAGTAGTGGTTTGTTGCGGTTTACTTTGTCACTGTTACATTCTCGTGATTTTTCAAAGTTCATTTTACATTTCTTTCATTGAAATGCATGAGTTGAAATATTTCAGTAGTGTTTTGTTGTGGTTTACCTTGTCACAGTTACATTTTCTTGATTTTTCAAAGTTCATTTGATTTTTTTTCATTGAAATGCATGAGTTGGAATATTTCAGTAGTGTTTTGTCGTGGTTTACCTTGTCACAGTTACATTCTCTTAATTTTTCAAAGTTCACTTTGAATTTATTTCGTTGAAATGCATGAGTTTGAACATTTCAGTAGTGTTTTGTAGTGGTTTACCTTGTCACAGTTACATTTTCTTGATTTTTCAAAGTTCATTTTGAATTTCTTTCATTGAAATGCAAGAGTTGGAATATTTCAGTATTGTTTTGTTGTGGTTTACCTTGTCACAGTTACATTCTCTTAATTTTTCAAAGTTCATTTTGAATTTCTTTTGTTGAAATGCATGAATTGGAAAATTTCAGTAGTGTTTTGTTGTGGTTTACCTCGTCACAGTTACATTTTCTTGATTTTTCAAAGTTCATTTTGAACTTCTTTCGTTGAAATGCAAGAGTTGGAATATTTCAGTAGTGTTTTGTTGTGGTTTACCTTGTCACAGTTACATTCTCTTAATTTTTCAAAGTTCATTTTGAATTTCTTTTGTTGAAATGCATGAATTGGAAAATTTCAGTAGTGTTTTGTTGTGGTTTACCTTGTCACAGTTACATTCTCTTGATTTTTCAAAGTAAATTTGATTTTTTTCATTGAAATGCATGAGTTGGAATATTTCAGTAGTGTTTTGTCGTGGTTTACCTTGTCACAGTTACATTCTCTTGATTTTTCAAAGTTCATTTTGAATTTCTTTCATTGAAATGCAAGAATTGGATTATTTCAGTAGTGTTTTGTCTTGATTTACCTTGTCTCAGTTACATTCTCTTGGTTTTTCAAAGTTAATTTTGGATTTCTTTCGTTGAAATGCAAGAGTTGGAATATTTTCAAGAGTTCATTTTGATTTTTTTCATTGAAATGCATGAGTTGGAATATTTCAGTAGTGTTTTGTCGTGTTACATTTTCTTGATTTTTCAAAGTTCATTTTAAATTTCTTTCATTGAAATGCATGAATTGGAATATTCCAGTAGTGTTTTGTCGTGGTTTTCCTTGTCACAGTTACGTTCTCTTGATTTTTCAAAGTTCATTTTGGATTTCTTTCGTTGAAATGCATGAGTTGGAATATTTCAGTAGTGTTTTGTCATGGTTTACCTTTGTCACAGTTACATTCTCTTAATTTTTCAAAGTTCATTTTGAATTTCTTTCGTTGAAATGCATGAGTTGGAACGTTTCAGTAGTGTTTTGTTGTGGTTTACCTTGTCACAGTTACATTTTCTTGTTTTTCAAAGTTCATTTTGAATTGCTTTCGTTGAATGCAAGAGATGGAATATTTCAGTAGTGTTTTGTCGTGGTTTACCTTGTCATAGTTACATTCTCTTGATTTTTCAAAGTTCATTTTGTTTTTTTTCATTGAAATGCAAGAGTTGGAATATTTCAGTAGTGTTTCTTCGTGGTTTACCTTGTCACAGTTACATTCTCTTGATTTTTCAAAGTTCATTTTGAATTTCTTTCGTTGAAATGCAAGAGTTGGAATATTTCAGTTGTGTTTTGTTGTGGTTTACCTTGTCACAGTTACATTCTCTTGATTTTTCAAAGTTCATTTTGGATTTCTTTCGTTGAAATGCAAGATTTGGAATATTTCAGTAGTGTTTTGTCAAGGTTTACCTTGTCGCCGTTACATTCTCTTAATTTTTCAAAGTTCATTTTGAATTTCTTTCATTGAAATGCAATAATTGGATTATTTCAGTAGTGTTTTGTCGTGGTTTACCTTCTCACAGTTACATTCTCTTGATTTTTCAAAGTTCTTTTGAATTTCTTTCGTTGAAATGCAAGAGTTGGAATATTTCAGTAGTGTTTTTTCATGGTTTACCTTTGTCACAGTTACATTCTCTTAATTTTTCAAAGTTCATTTTGAATTTCTTTCATTGAGATGCAAAAGTTGGAATATTTCATTAGTGTTTTGTCATGATTTAGCTTGTCACAGTTACATTCTCTTAATTTTCCAACGTTCATTTTGGATTTCTTTCGCTGAAATGCAAGCGTTGGAATATTTCAGTAGTGTTTTGTTGTGGTTTACCTTGTCACAGTTACATTTTCTTGATTTTTCAAAGTTCATTTTGAATTTCTTTCATTGAAATGCAAGAGTTGTATTATTTCAGAAGTGTTTTTTCATGGTTTACCAATTTACACTCTCATTCTCTTGATTTAAAAATTTCTATATTGATTTAATTAATTGAAACTCAAGAGTTGGAATATTTCAGTGGTGTTTTTTCTTAGTTTACCTTGTCGCACTTACAATCTCTTCATTTTTCAAACTTCATTTTGAATTTCATTCATTTAAATGTGTTTTGGTGTCGTTTACCTTGTCACAGTTACATTCTCCTGACTTTTCAAATTTCATTTTGATTTTTTTTCATTGAAATGCATAAGTTGGAATATTTCAGTAGTGTTTTGTCGTGGTTTACCTTCTCTCAGTTACATTCTCTTGATTTTTCAAAGAGTTCATTTTGGATTTCTTTCGTTGAAATGTAAGAGTTGGATTATTTCAGTAGTGTTTCATTGTGGTTTACCTTATCACAGTTACATTCTCTTAATTTTTCAAAGTTCATTTTGAATTTCTTTCGTTGAAATGCAAGAGTTGGAATATTTCAGTAGTGTTTTGTCATGGATACCATGTCGCAGTTACATTCTCTTAATTCTTCAAAGTTCATTTTGTATTTCTTTCATTGAAATGCAAGAGTTGGATTATTTCAGTAGTGTTTTGTCGTGGTTTACCATTTCTAAGTTACATTCTCTTAATTTTTCAAAGATCATTTTCGATTTCTTTCGTTGAAATGCAAGAGTTGGAATATTTCAGTAGTGTTTTGTCATGGTTTACCTTGTCGCAGTTACATTCTCTTAATTTTTCAAAGTTCATTTTGAATTTCTTTCATTGAAATGCAAGAATTGGATTATTTCAGTAGTGTTTTGTCGTGGTTTACCTTGTCACAGTTACATTCTCTTGATTTTTCAAAGTTCTTTTGAATTTGTTTCGTTGAAATGCAAGAGTTGGAACATTTCAGTAGTGTTTTTTCATGGTTTACCTTTGTCACAGTTACATTCTCTTAATTTTTCAAAGTTCATTTTGAATTTCTTTCATTGAAATGCAAAAGTTGGAATATTTCATTAGTGTTTTGTCGTGGTTTAGCTTGTCACAGTTACATTCTCTTAATTTTTCAACGTTCATTTTGGATTTCTTTCGCTGAAATGCAAGAGTTGGAATATTTCAGTAGTGTTTTGTTGTGGCTTACCTTGTCACAGTTACTTTATCTTGATTTTTCAAAGTTCATTGTGGATTTCTTTCGTTGAAATGCAAGAGTTGGGTTATTTCAGTAGTGTTTTGTCATGGTTTACCTTGTCACAGTTACATTCTCTTGATTTTCAAAGTTCATTATGGATTTCAATCATTGAAATGCAAGAGTTGGAATATTTCAGTAGTGTTTTGTCATGGTTTACCTTGTCGCAGTTACATTCTCTTGATTTTTCAAAGTTCATTGTGGATTTCATTCATTGAAATGTGTTTTGTTGTGGTTTACCTTGTCACAGTTACATTCTCCTGATTTTTCAAAGTTCATTTTGATTTTGTTTCATTGAAATGCATTAGTTGGAATATTTCAGTAGTGTTTTGTCGTGGTTTACCTTCTCTCAGTTACATTCTCTTGATTTTTCAAAGAGTTCATTTTGGATTTCTTTCGTTGAAATGTAAGAGTTGGATTATTTCAGTAGTGTTTCATCGTGGTTTACCTTGTCACAGTTACATTCTCTTAATTTTTCAAAGTTCATTTTGAATTTCTTTCGTTGAAATGCAAGAGTTGGAATATTTCAGTAGTGTTTTGTCATGGATACCATGTCGCAGTTACATTCTCTTAATTCTTCAAAGTTCATTTTGAATTTCTTTCATTGAAATGCAAGAGTTGGATTATTTCAGTAGTGTTTTGTCGTGGTTTACCATTTCTAAGTTACATTCTCTTAATTTTTCAAAGATCATTTTCGATTTCTTTCGTTGAAATGCAAGAGTTTGACTATTTCAATAGTGTTTCGTCATGATTTACCTTGTCACTTTTACATTCTCTTAATTTTTCAAAGTTCATTTTGAATTTCTTTCGTTGAAATGAAAGAGTTGGAATATTTCACTAGTGTTTTGTTGTGGTTTACCATGTCAAAGTTACATTCTCTTGATTTTTCAAAGTTTATTTTGAATTTCTTTCATTGAAATGCAAGAGTTGGATTATTTCAGTAGTGTTTTGTCGTGGTTTACCTTGTCACAGTTACATTCTCTTGATTTTCAAAGTTCATTGTGGATTTCTTTCCTTGAAATGCAAGAGTTGGAATATTTCAGTAGTGTTTTGTCATGATTTTCCTTCTCACAGCTGCATTCTCTTTACTGGTCAAAGTTCATTTTTTATTTCTATCGTGGAAATACAAGTGCTGAAATATTTTAGTAGTGTTTGATCGCGGGTTACCTTTTCAAACTTGTATTTTAAGTATCTTACGAAGTACTTCATTAACTTCTTTGATTGAAAGGCGAGAGTTGGAATATTTCAGTAGTGTTCTGTAATGGTTTACCATATTATAATTACAATCTCTTGATTTTTCAAAGTTCATTTGGGATTTTTTTCGTGAAATGCAAGAGTTGGATTATTTCAGTAGTGTTTTATCGTGGTTTACCTTGTCACAACTACATTCTCTTGATTTTTCAAAGTTCATTTTGGATTTCTTTCGTTGAAATGCAAGAGTTGGAATAATTCAGTAGGGTTTTGGCGTGGTTTACCCTGTCACACTTTCATTCTCTTGATTTTTTAAGGTTCATTTGAATTTCTTTCATTGAAATGCAAGAGTTGGATTATTTCAGTAGTGTTTTGTCGTGGTTTACCTTGTCACAGTTACATTTTCTTGATTTTTCAAAGTTTATTTTGAATTTCTTTCTTTGAAATGCAAAAGTTGGATTATTTCAGTAGTGTTTTGTAGTGGTTTACCATTTCACAGTTACAATCTCTTGATTTTCAAAGTTCATTGTGGATTTCTTTCATTGAAATGCAAGAGTTGGAATATTTCTGTAGTGTTTTGTCGTATTTTAACTTGTCACAGTTACATTTTCTTGATTTTTCAAAGTTCATTTTTAATTTCTTTAGTTGAAATGAAAGAGTTGGAATATTTCAGTAGTGTTTTGTCGTGGTTTACCATGTCACAGTTACATTCTCTTGATTTTTCAAAGTTCATTTTGAATTTCTTTCATTGAAATGCAAGACTTGGATTATTTCAGTAGTGTTTTGTCGTGGTTTACCTTGTCACAGTTACATTCTCTTGATTTTTCAAAGTTCATGTTGGATTTCTTTCGTTGAAATGCAAGAGTTGGAATATATCAGTAGTGTTTTGTCTTGATTTACCGTTGTCACAGTTACATTCGCTTAATTTTTCAAAGTTCATTTTGAATTTGTTTCATTGAAATGCAGGAGTTGGAACATTTCAGTAGTGTTTTTTTGTGGTTTACCTTGTAACAGTTACATTTTATTGATTTTTCAAAGTTCATTTTGAATTTTTTTAGTTGAAATGCAAGAGTTGGAATATTTCAGTAGTGTTTTGTTGTGGTTTACCTTATCACAGTTACATTCTCTTTATTTTTCAAAGTTCATTTTGATTTTTTTCATTGAAATGCATGAGTTGGAATATTTCAGTAGTGTTTTGTCGTGGTTTACCTCGTCACAGTTACATTCTCTTGATTTTTCAAAGTTTATTTTGAATTTCGTTTTTTGAAATTCAAGAGTTGGAATATTTCAGTAGTGTTTTGTCGTGGTTTACCTTGTCACAGTTACATTCTCTTGATTTTTCAAAGTTCATTTTGGATTTCTTTCGTTGAAATGCAAGAGTTGGAATATTTCAGTAGTGTTTTGTCAAGGTTTACCTTGTCGCCGTTACATTCTCTTAATTTTTCAAAGTTCATTTTGAATTTCTTTCATTGAAATGCAAGAATTGGATTATTTCAGTAGTGTTTTGTCGTGGTTTACCTTGTCACAGTTACATTCTCTTGATTTTTCAAAGTTCTTTTGAATTTATTTCGTTGAAATGCATGAGTTGGAATATTTCAGTAGTGTTTTGTCGTGGTTTACCTTGTCACAGATACATTCTCTTTATTTTTCAAATTTCATTTTGAATTTCTTTCGTTGAAATGCAAGAGTAGGAATATTTCAGTAGTGTTTTGTCGTGGTATACCTTGTCACAGTTACATTCTCTTGATTTTTCGAAGTTCATTTTGGATTTCTTTCGTTGAAATGCAAGAGTTGGAATATTTCAGTAGTGTTTTGTCATGGTTTACCTTGTCGCAGTTACATTCTCTTAATTTTTCAAAGTTCATTTTGAGTTTCTTTCGTTGAAATGCAACAATTGGATTATTTCAGTAGTGTTTTGTCGTGGTTTACCTTGTCACAATTACATTCTCTTGATTTTTCAAAGTTCTTTTGAATTTGTTTCGTTGAAATGCAAGAGTTGGAATATTTCATTAGTGTTTTTTCATGGTTTACCTTTGTCACAGTTACATTCTCTTAATTTTTCAAAGTTCATTTTGAATTTCTTTCATTGAAATGCAAGAGTTGGAATATTTCATTAGTGTTATGTCATGATTTACCTTGTCACAGTTACATTCTCTTAATTTTTCAAAGTTCATTTTGGATTTCTCTCGTTGAAATGCAAGAGTTGGAATATTTCAGTAGTGTTTTGTTGTGGTTTACCTTGTCACAGATACATTTTCTTGATTTTCAAAGTTCATTGTGGATTTCAATCATTGAAATGTAAGAGTTGGAATATTTCAGTAGTGTTTTGTCATGGTTTACCTTGTTGCAGTTACATTCTCTTGATTTTTCAAAGTTCATTGTGGATTTCATTCATTGAAATGTGTTTTGTTGTGGTTTACCTTGTCACAGTTACATTCTCCTGACTTATCAAAGTTCATTTTCGATTTCCTTCGTTGAAATGTAAGAGTTTGATTATGTCAGTAGTGTTTCGTCGTGGTTTACCTTGTCACAGTTACATTCTCTTAATTTTTCAAAGTTCATTTTGAATTTCTTTCATTGAAATGCAAGAGTTGGAATATTTCAGTAGTGTTTTGTCATGGTTACCATGTCGCAGTTACATTCTCTTAATTTTTCAAAGTTCCTTTTGAATTTCTTTCGTTGAAATGCAAGAGTTGGATTATTTCAGTAGTGTTTTGTCGTGGTTTACCATTTCTAAGTTACATTCTCTTAATTTTTCAAAGTTCATTTTCGATTTCTTTCGTTGAAATGCACGAGTTGGAATATTTCAGTAGTGTTTTGTCATGATTTACCTTCTCACAGTTACATTCTCTTAATTTTTCAAAGTTCATTTTGAATTTCTATCGTTGAAATGCAAGAGTTGGAATATTTCAGTAGTGTTTTGTTGCGGTTTACCGTGTCAGTCACATTTTCTTGATTTTTAAAAGTTCATTTTGAATTTCTTTCATTGAAATGCAAGAGTTGGAATATTTCAGTAGTGTTCTGTCGTGGTTTACCTTGTCACAGTTACATTCTCTTGATTTTTCAAATATGATTTTGGATTTCTTACGTGAAATGCAAGAGTTGAATTATTTCAGTAGTGTTTTATCGTGGTTTACCTTGTCACAGCTAGATTCTCTTGATTTTTCAAAGTTCATTTTGGATTTATTTCGTTGAAATGCAAGAGTTGGAATAATTCAGTAGGGTTTTGGCGTGGTTTACCCTGTCACACTTTCATTCTCTTGATTTTTTAAGGTTCATTTGAATTTCTTTCATTGAAATGCAAGAGTCTGATTATTTCAGTAGTGTTTTGTCGTGGTTTACCTTGTCAGAGCTACATTCTCTTGATTTTTCAAAGTTCATTTTGAATTTATTTCATTGAAATGCAAGAGTTGGATTATTTCAGTAGTGTTTTGTTGTGGTTTACCATGTCACAGTTACAATCTCTTGATTTTCAAAGTTCATTGTGGATTTCTTTCCTTGAAATGCATAAGTTGGAATATTTCAGTAGTGTTTTGTTGTGGTTTACCTTTTCACAGTTACATTTGCTTGATTTTTCAAAGTTCATTTTGAATTTCTTTAGTTGAAAGGCAAGAGTTGGAATATTTCAGTAGTGTTTTGTTGTGGTTTACCTTGTCAAAGTTACATTCTCTTGATTCTTCAAAGTTCATTTTGATTTTTTTCATTGAAATGTATGAATTGGATTATTTCAGTAGTGGTTTGTCGTGGTTTACCATGTCACAGTTACATTCTCTTGATTTTTCAAAGTTCATTTTGAATTTCTTTCATTGAAATGCAAGAATTGGATTATTTCAGTAGTGTTTTGTCGTGGTTTACCTTGTCACAGTTACATTCTCGTGATTTTTCAAAGTTCATTTTTTATTTCTTTCGTTGAAACGCTAGAGCTGGAATATATCAGGAATGTTTCGTCAGGGTTTACCTTTGTCACAGTTACATTCTCTTAATTTTTCAAAGTTCATTTTGAATTTCTTTCGTTGAAATGCATGAGTTGGAACATTTCAGTAGTGTTTTGTTGTGGTTTGCATGAGTTGGAACATTTCAGTAGTGTTTTGTTGTGGTTCATCTAGTAACAGTGACATTTTACTGATTTTTCAAAGTTCATTTTGAATTGCTTTCGTTGAAATGCAAGAGTGGGAATATTTCAATTGTGTTTTGTTGTGGTTTACCTTGTCACAGTTACATTCTCTTGATTTTTCAAAGTTCATTTTGGATTTCTTTCGTTGAAATGCAAGAGTTGGACTATTTCAGTAGTGTTTTGTCATGATTTACCTTGTCACAGTTACATTCTCTTAATTTTTCAATGTTCATTTTGAATTTCTATCGTTGAAATGCAAGAGTTGGAATATTTCAGTAGTATTTTAATGTGGTTTTCCTTGTCACAGTTACATTCTCTTGATTTTTCAAATTTCTTCTTGGTTTTATATCAATGAAATGCAAGAGTTGGATTATTTCAGTAGTGTTTTTTTGTGGTTTACCATGTCACAGTTACAATCTCTTTACTCTCAAAGTTTATTGTGAATTTCTTGCATTGAAATGCAAGAGTTGGAATATTTCAGTAGTGTTTTGTCATGATTTACCTTCTCACAGTTACATTCTCTTGATTTTTCAAAGTTCATTTTTAATTTCTTTCGGTGAAATGCAAGAGTTAGATTATTTCAGTAGCGTTTTTTCGTGGTCTACATTTTCACAGTTACATTTCCATGCTCTTCAAAATTTCATTTTGGATTTATTTCGTTGAATTGAAATATTTGTAACATTTCAGTAATTTGCTGTCGTCGTTTAGAAAATTGCAATTACAATCCTTTTAATTGTAAAATTTCATTTGTCATTTCTGAAGTTGAAAAGAAAGAGTTAGATTATGTAAGTTATGTTTTATCATGTTTTTACTTGTATAAATTACAATAACTTGATTTTTAAAAGCTAATTTTGGATTTATTTCGTTGAAATGAAAGAGTTGGAATAATTCAGTAGTGTTTTGGCGTGGTTTACCCTGTCACACTTTCATTTTCTTGATTTTTTAAGGTTCATTTTAATTTCTTTCATTGAAATGCAAGAGTTGGATTATTTCAGTAGTGTTTTGTCGTGGTTTACCTTGTCACAGTTACAAATTCTTGATTTTTCAAAGATCATTTTGAATTTATTTCTTTGAAATTAAAGAGTTGGAATATTTCAGTAGTGTTTTGTCGTGGTTTACCATGTCACAGTTACATTCTCTTGATTCTCAAAGTTCATTGTGGATTTCTTTCCTTGAAATGCAAGGGTTGGAATATTTAAGTAGTTTTTTGTTGTTGTTTACCTTGTCACAGTTACATTATCTTGATTTTTCAAAGTTCATTTTGAATTTCTTTCGTTGAAATAAAAGATTTGGAATATTTCAGTAGTGTTTTGTTGTGGATTACCTTGTCAAAGTTACATTCTCTTGATTTTTCAAAGTTCATTTTGATTTTTTTCATTGAAATGCATGAGTTGGAATATTTCAGTAGTGTTTTGTCGTGGTTTACCATGTCACAGTTACATTCTCTTGATTTTTCAAAGTTCATTTTGAATTTCTTTCATTGAAATGCAAGAATTGGATTATTTCAGTAGTGTTTTGTCGTGGTTTACCTTGTCACAGTTACATTCTCCTGATTTTTCAAAGTTTATTTTTGATTTCTGTCTTAGAAACGCAAGATTTTGAATATTTTAGTTGTGTTTGGTTTTTATTCAACGTTGGCACAGTTACATTCGCTTAATTTTTCAAAGTTCATTTTGAATTAGTATCGTTGACATGCAGTATTTGGAATGTTTAAGTAGTGGTTGGTTGCGGTTTACATAGTAACAATGACTTCGTATTGATTTTTCATAGTTCATTTGAATTGCTTTCGTTGAAATGCAAGATAGGGAATATTTCAATTGTGTTTTGTCATGGTTTACCTAGTCACAGTTACAGTCACTTGATTTTTAAAGTTAATTTTTAATTTTTCCATTTAAATACAAGAGTTAGAATATTTAAGTAGTGTTTTGTCGTGGTTTACCTTGTCACAGTTACATTCTCTTGATTTTTCAAAGTTCATTTTGGATTTCTTTTTTTGAAATGCAAGAGTTGGAATATTTCAGTAGTGTTTTGTCAAGGTTTACCTTGTCGCCGTTACATTCTCTTAATTTTTCAAAGTTCATTTTGAATTTCTTTCATTGAAATGCAAGAATTGGATTATTTCAGTAGTGTTTTGTCGTGGTTTACCTTGTCACAGTTACATTCTCTTGATTTTTCAAAGTTCTTTTGAATTTCTTTCGTTGAAATGCATGAGTTGGAATATTTCAGTAGTGTTTTGTCGTGGTTTACCTTGTCACAGATACATTCTCTTTATTTTTCAAATTTCATTTTGAATTTCTTTCGTTGAAATGCAAGAGTAGGAATATTTCAGTAGTGTTTTGTCGTGGTATACCTTGTCACAGTTACATTCTCTTGATTTTTCGAAGTTCATTTTGGATTTCTTTCTTTGAAATGCAAGAGTTGGAATATTTCAGTAGTGTTTTGTCATGGTTTACCTTGTCACAGTTACATTATCTTAATTTTTAAAAGTTCATTTTGAATTTCTTTCGTTGAAATGCAAGAATTGGATTATTTCAGTAGTGTTTTGTCGTGGTTTACCTTGTCACAGTTACATTCTCTTGATTTTTCAAAGTTCTTTTGAATTTGTTTCGTTGAAATGCAAGAGTTGGAATATTTCATTAGTGTTTTTTCATGGTTTACCTTTGTCACAGTTACATTCTCTTAATTTTTCAAAGTTCATTTTGAATTTCTTTCATTGAAATGCAAGAGTTGGAATATTTCATTAGTGTTTTGTCATGATTTACCTTGTCACAGTTACATTCTCTTAATTTTTCAAAGTTCATTTTGGATTTCTTTCGTTGAAATGCAAGAGTCGGAATATTTCAGTAGTGTTTTGTTGTGGTTTACCTTGTCACAGATACATTTTCTTGATTTTCAAAGTTCATTGTGGATTTCAATCATTGAAATGTAAGAGTTGGAATATTTCAGTAGTGTTTTGTCATGGTTTACCTTGTTGCAGTTACATTCTCTTGATTTTTCAAAGTTCATTGTGGATTTCATTCATTGAAATGTGTTTTGTTGTGGTTTACCTTGTCACAGTTACATTCTCCTGACTTATCAAAGTTCATTTTCGATTTCCTTCGTTGAAATGTAAGAGTTAGATTATGTCAGTAGTGTTTCGTCGTGGTTTACCTTGTCACAGTTACATTCTCTTAATTTTTCAAAGTTCATTTTGAATTTCTTTCATTGAAATGCAAGAGTTGTAATATTTCAGCAGTGTTTTGTCATGGTTACCATGTCGCAGTTACATTCTCTTAAATTTTCAAAGTTCATTTTGAATTTCTTTCATTGAAATGCAAGAGTTGGATTATTTCAGTAGTGTTTTGTCGTGGTTTACCATTTCTAAGTTACATTCTCTTAATTTTTCAAAGTTCAATTTCGATTTCTTTCGTTGAAATGCAAGAGTTGGAATATTTCAGTAGTGTTTTGTCATGATTTACCTTCTCACAGTTACATTCTCTTAATTGTTCAAAGTTCATTTTGAATTTCTATCGTTGAAATGCAAGAGTTGGAATATTTCAGTAGTGTCTTGTTGTGGTTTACCTTGTCACAGATACATTTTCTTGATTTTTCAAAGTTCATTTTGAATTTCTTTCATTGAAATGCAAGAGTTGGATTATTTCAGTAGTGTTTTGTCATGGTTTACCTTGTCACAGTTACATTTTCTTGATTTTAAAAGTTCATTGTGGATTTCTTTCATTGAAACGCAAGAGTTGGATTATTTCAGTAGTGTTTTGTCATGGTTTACCTTGTTGCAGTTACATTCTCTTGATTTTCAACGTTCATTCTGGATTTTTTTCATTGAAATGCCAGAGTTGGAATATTTCAGTAGTGTTTTGTTGTAGTTTACCTTGTCGCAGTTACATTTTATTGATTTTTCAAAGTTCATTTTGAATTTCATTCGTTGAAATACAAAAGTTGGAATATTTCAGTAGTGTTTTGTCGTGCTTTAACTTGTTACAGTTACATTCTCTTGATTTTTCAAAGTTCATTTTGAATTTCTTTCATTGAAATGCATGAGTTGGAATATTTCAGTAGTGTTTTGTCGTGGTTTACCTTGTCAAAGTCACATTCTCTTGATTTTTCAAAGTTCATTTTGAATTTATTTCATTGAAATGCAAGAGTTGGAATATTTCAGTAGTGTTCTGTCGTGGTTTACCTTGTCACAGTTGCATTTTCTTGATTTTTCAAAGTTCATTTTGGATTTCTTTCGTGAAATGCAAGAGTTGAATTATATCAATAGTGTTTTATCGTGGTTTACCTTGTCACAGCTACATTCTCTTGATTTTTCAAAGTTCATTTTGGATTTCTTTCGGTGAAATGCAAGAGTTGGAATAATTCAGTAGTGTTTGTTCGTGGTTTACCCTGTCACAGTTACATTTTCATGATTTTTCAAAGTTCCTTTTAATTTCTTTCGTTGAAATGCAAGTTTCGGAATATTTCCGTAGTGTATTGCCGTGGTTTACCATGTCAGAGCTACATTCTCTTGATTCTCAAAGTTTATTGTCGATTTTTTACGTTGAAATGCAAGAGTTGGAATATTTCAGTAGTGTTTTGTCATGATTTACCTTGTCACAGTTACATTCTCTTAATTTTTCAAAGTTCATTTTGAATTTCTATCGTTCAAATGCAAGAGCTGGAATATTTCAGTAGTGTTTTGTTGTGGTTTACCTTGTCACAGTTACATTCTCTTGATTTTTCAAAGTTGATTTTGAATTTATTTCATTGAAATGCATGAGTTGGATTATTTCAATAGTGTTTTTTCGTGGTTTACCTTGTCACAGTTACATTCTCTTGATTTTCAAAGTTCATTGTGAATTTCTTTCATTGAAATGCAAGAGTTGGAATATTTCAGTAGTGTTTTGTCATGGCTTACCTTGTCATAATTACATTTTCTTGATTTTTCAATGTTAATTTTGAATTTATTTCTTTCAATTGCAAGAGTTGGAATATATCACTTGTGTTTTGTCGTGGTTTACATTGTCAAAGTTACATTCTATTGTTTTGTCAAAGTTCATTTTGAATTTCATTTATTGAAATGAAAGACTTGGAATATTTCAGCAGTATCTTGTCATTGTTTACCTTGTCACAGTTATATTCTCTTGATTTTTCAAAGTTCATTTTGGATTTCTTTCATTGAAATGCAAGAGATGGAATATTTCAGTAGTGTTTTGTCGCGGTTTACCTTCTCTCAGTTACATTCTCTTGATTTTTCAAAGTTCATTTTGGATTTTTTCGTTGAAATGTAAGAGTTGGATTATTTCAGTAGTGTTTCATCGTGGTTTACCTTGTCACAGTTACATTCTCTTAATTTTTTAAAGTTCATTTTGAATTTCTTTCGTTAAAATGCAAGAGTTGGAATATTTCAGTAGTGTTTTGTCATGGTTACCATGTCGCAGTTACATTCTCTTAATTTTTCAAAGTTCGGTTTGAATTTCTTTCATTGAAATGCAAGAGTTGGATTTTTTCATTAGTGTTTTGTCATGGTTTACCATGTCTAAGTTACATTCTCTTAATTTTTCAAAGATCATTTTCGATTTCTTTCGTTGAAATGCAAGAGTTGGAATATTTCAGTAGTGTTTTGTCATGATTTACCTTGTCACAGTTACATTCTCTTAATTTTTCAAAGTTCATTTTGAATTTCTATCGTTGAAATGCAAGAGTTGGAATATTTCAGTAGTGTTTTGTTGCGGTTTACCTTGTCACAATTACATTTTCTGTATTTTTCAAAGTTCATTTTGAATTTCTTTCATTGAAATGCAAGAGTTGGATTATTTCAGTAGTGTTTTGTCGTGGTTTACCTTGTCACAGTTACATTCTCTTGATTTTCAAAGTTCATTGTGGATTTCTTTCCTTGAAATGCAAGAGCTGGAATATTTCAGTAGTGTTTTGTCATGATTTACCTTCTCACAATTACATTCTCTTAATTTTTCAAAGTTCATTTTGAATTTCTATCGTTGAAATGCAAGAGTTGGAATATTTCAGTAGTGTCTTGTCGTGGTTTACCTTGTCACAGTTACATTTTCTTGATTTTTCAAAGTCCATTTTGAATTTCTTTCATTGAAATGCAGGAGTTGGATTATTTCAGTAGTGTTTTGCCATGGCATACCTTGTCGCAGTTACATTCTCTTGATTTTCAAAGTTCATTTTGGATTTCTTTCATTGAAAAGCAAGAGTTGGAATATTTCAGTAGTGTTTTGTCATGGTTTACCTTGTTGTAGTTACATTCTCTTGATTTTCAACGTTCATTCTGGATTTTTTTCATTGAAATGCAAGAGTTGGAATATTTCAGTAGTGTTTTGTTGTAGTTTACCTTGTCGCAGTTACATTTTATTGATTTTTCAAAGTTCATTTTGAATTTCTTTCGTTGAAATACAAGAGTTGAAATACTTCGGTAGTGTTTTGTCGTCGTTTACGTTGTCACAGTTACATTCTCTTGATTTTTAAAAGTTCATTTTGAATTTATTTCGTTTAAATGCATGAATTGAAATATTTCAGTAGTGTTTTGTCGTGGTTTACCTTGTCACACTTACATTCTCTTGTTTTTCAAAGTTCATTTTGAATTTATTTCATTGAAATGCAAGAGTTGGAATATTTCAGTAGTGTTCTGTCGTGGTTTACCTTGTCACAGTTGCATTTTCTTGATTTTTCAAAGTTCATTTTGGATTTCTTTCGTGAAATGCAAGAGTTGAATTATATCAATAGTGTTTTATCGTGGTTTACCTTGTCACAGCTACATTCTCTTGATTTTTCAAAGTTCATTTTGGATTTCTTTCGTTGAAATGCAAGAGTTGGAATAATTCAGTAGTGTTTTTTCGTGGTTTACCCTGTCACACTTTCATTTTCTTGATTTTTTAAAGTTCATTTTAATTTCTTTCATTGAAATGCAAGAGTTGGATTATTTCAGTAGTGTTTTGCCGTGGTTTACCTTGTCACAGTTACATTCTCTTGATTTTACAAAGTTTATTGTCGATTTTTTTTCGTTGAAATGCAAGAGTTGGAATATTTCAGTAGTGTTTTGTCATGATTTACCTTGTCACAGTTACATTCTCTTAATTTTTCAAAGTTCATTTTGAATTTCTATCGTTGAAATGCAAGAGCTGGAATATTTCAGTAGTGTTTTGTTGTGGTTTACCTTGTCACAGTTACATTTTCTTGATTTTTCAAAGTTCATTTTGAATTTCTTTCAATTAAATGAAAGAGTTGGAGGATTTAAATAGTGTTTTGTAATTGTTTACCTTGTCACAGTTACATCCTCTTGATTTTCAAAGTTCATTATGGATTTCTTTCATTAAAATGTAAGACTTGGATTATTTCAGTAGTGTTTTGTCATGGTTTACCTTGTCGTAGTTATATACTCTTTATTTTTCAAAGTTCATTTTTAATTTATTTCATTGAAATGCAAGAGTTGGAATATTTCAGTAGTGTTTTGTCATGGTTTACATTGCCACAGTTACATTCTATTGTTTTGTCAAAGTTCATTTTGAATTTCATTCGTTGAAATGCAAGAGTTGGAATATTTCAGTAGTGTCTTGTCATGGTTTACCTTGTCACAGTTATATTCTCTTGATTTTTCAAAGTTCATTTTGGATTTCTTTCGTTGAAATGCAAGAGATGGAATATTTCAGTAGTGTTTTGTCGTGGTTTACCTTGTCACAGTTACATTTTCTTGATTTTTCAAAGTTCATTATGGATTTCTTTCGTGAAATGCAAGAGTTTGAATATATCAGTAGAGTTTTATCGTGGTTTACCTTGTCACAGTTACATTCTCTTGCTTTTTCAAAGTTCATTTGGAATTTCTTTCGTTGAAGTGTAAGAGCCCGGTTAGGTTAGGTTTTTTGAAGAAGTTCAAAATGTTCAAGTTCTTTCCTGAATTTTCTTAACGAAAAGGAAAAAGTTATAGTCTAATTCTAATTTTTTCCCTAGAAAAAAAAATCTCCGACCTTTTAATAAACATTCTAAGAGTTTGACAGGCTAACATATCCTAAAATAATGGAAATATAACAAAGTAATGTATAATATATTTTTAATGAAATAACAACATGTAGCATATTAACACAAAAATATGTTTCAGATATTATTATACATTATTAACATTATTGAACAACGTTGGACATTTTGAATCTGTTCCATAAAATAACTTATCATGTTCTCTTTTGATACTAGAGTTACTCGCTTCTCTTAGTTCATAACCAGTAGAATAATCATTCATCCAATTTGTGTCATATACAATTTTTTACATGGGGTGTCACCTACTGGCTCCATCTGCATTTTTTCTTTAGTATTATTTGATTCATTGACTATATGATCTATAGTAGTAATAATGCTCACTTATGCTTCATTTTCCATCAATTTATCTTTATAATCATTGATGATATTGTATGCCAATGCCCTTTTTATTTTGCCAGCGATTTCACTGTCTATTCTCACACTTTGTTTACATAGGTTACAGTTCTGACAGGTAGCCATGATATGATTTATTACACTATTGCACCAGTAGGCCTTTCTTGTTCTCTTTGCTTTCGATTGAATAGTGATACCAGAACGATGGGAATAGGATCTATCAATAGCTAACGTGTTACCAGAACTATTAGCAATAAGATGACCATCTTCATCAACTATTATTTTTAAGTTGGTATTTTCCTTTAGCACTATCATCTCTGGTGCTCTGACTCTCGCATATCCACCTTGAGCAATGTTGAATGGTTTCGATAGTCCAAAGAAATTTAGCTTTTCACTATCATGACAACGCACAAACACATTTCCAATAAGATCTCCATTAATGCTTGTCTCATAGTTTAAATAACGATCTATGTCGGCATTCAACATGACGATGATTTTATCGTGTGTACACAATTTCGCTGAATAATTCATTTTCACTTCTTTTCTAGGTATGATACAAGATGTTTAACCTGCCAAAGTGTGAAAATTACTGATTTAATACCTAAATTTAACTAGGTAGTGTCGATAACCCGCCATAGAGCATCACTGAGACAGCCGCATAGTGTCTATGACCAACCAAAGAGTATAATTGATACAGCCATATGAATAAATATTAATAGATAAATAGAAGCATTTCTCCATGTTTAAGTTAGGTTGGATTAGGTTAGTGTATTATGAGCCCCCCCCCCTCAAAGGTCCCCCTGGGCCCCCCAAGGGCTCCCCGGGCCCCAAAGAGCCCCCTCCCTCTCATCCTCCTCCCTTTCCCACTACATAGAAATACAAAAATCATAGGTTAGATTAGGTTTGGTTAGGTTAGGATAGATTAGATTAGGTTAGGTTAAGTGGCGCGCGCTACTTAACCTAATCTAATCTATCCTAACCTAACCTAATCTAACCTATGGTTTTTGTATTTCTATGTAGTGGGAAAGGGAGGGGGATGAGAGGGAGGGGGCTCTTTTGGGCCCAGGGAGCCCTTGGGGGGCCCGGGGGACCTTTGGGGGGGCTCATAATACGTTAACCTAATCCAACCTAACTTAAACATGAAGAAATGCTTCTATTTATTTATTAATATTTATTCATATGGATGTATCAATTATACTCTATGGTTGGTCATAGACACTATATGGCAATCTCAGTAATGCTCTATGGCGGGTTATCGATACTACCTAGTGAAATGTAGGTATTAAATCAGTAATTTTCACACTTTGGCAGGATAAACATCTTGTATCATACTTAGAAAAAAAGTGAAAATGAATTATTCAGCGAAATTGTGTACACACAATAAAATCATCGTCGTGTTGAATGCCGACATAGATCGTTATTTAAACTATGAGACAAGCATTAATGGAGATCTTATTGGAAATGTATGTGTGCGTTGTCATGATAGTGAAAGGCTAAATTTCTTTGGACTATAGAAACCATTCAGCATTGCTCAAGGTGGATATGCGAGGGTGAGGGCATCAGAGATGATAGTGCTAAAGGAAAATGCCAACTTAAAAATAATAGTTGATGAAAATGGTCATCTTCTTGCTAATAGTTCTGGTAACACGTTACCTATTGATAGATCCTATTCCCATCGTTCTGGTATCACTATTCAATTGAAAGCAAAGAGGAAAAGAAAGGCCTACTGGTGCACTAGTGTAATAAATCATATCATGGATACCTGCCGGAAATGTTACCTATGTAAACACAGTGTGACAATAGACAGTGAAGTCACTTGCAAATTAAAAAGGGCATTGGCATACAATATCATCAATGATTATAAAGATAAATTGATGGAAAATGAAGCACAAGTGAGCATTATTACTACTATAGATCATATAGTCAATTAATCAAATAATACTAAAGAAGAAATGCAGATTGAGCCAGTAGGTGACACCCCGTATAAAAAATTGTATATGACACAAAATGGATGAATGATTATTCTACTGGTTATGAACTAAGAGAAGCGAGTAACTCTAGTATCAAAACAGAACATGATAAATTATTTTATGGAACAGATTCAAAATGTCCAACGTTGTTCAATGATGTTAATAATGTATAGTAATATCTGAAACATATTTTTGTGTTAATATTCTACATGTTGTTATTTCATTAAAAATATATTATACATTACTTTTTATATTTCCATTATTTTAGGATATGTTAGCATGTCAGACGCTTAGAATGTTTATTAAAAGGTCGGAGATTTTTTTTTCTAGGGAAAAAATTAGAATTGGACTACAGCTTTTTTCTTTTCTTTATGAAAATTCAGAAGAGAATTTGAACATTTTGTACTTCTTCAAAAAACCTAACCTGACTCTTACACTTCAACGAAAGAAATTCCAAATGAACTTTTAAAAAGCAAGAGAGTGTAAATTTGACAAGGTAAACCACGATAAAACACTACTGATATATTCCAACTCTTGCATGTCAGGAAAGAAATCCAAAATGAATTTTGAAAAATCAAGAGAATGTAACTATGGCAAGGTAAACCGCGACAAAACACTACTGAAATATTCCATCTCTTGCATTTCAATGAAAGAAATTCAAAATGAACTTTTAAAAATCAAGTGAATATAAGTCTGACAATTTAAACCATGTCAACATATTACTAAAATATTATAACTACTTCATTTAAACGAATAAAAGTCAAAAGGAAATTTGAAAAAACAATAAAATGGAACTATGACATGGCAAACCATGACAAAACACAACTGAAATATTCCAACTCTTGCACTTCAATGAAAGTAATCCAAAATGAACTTAAAAATCAAGAGAATGTAACTGCGACAAGGTAAGCCTTGAAAATCACTACTGAAATATTCCAAATCTTGCATTTCAATTAAATAAATTCAAAATGAACTTTGAAAATCAAGAGAATATAACTGTAACAAGGTAAGCAATGACAAAACACTACTGAAATAATCCAACTCTTGCATTTCAATGAAAGAAATTGAAAATGAACTTTGAAAAATCAAGAAAATGTAACTGTGACAAGGTAAACCACAACAAAACACTACTGAAATATTCCAGCTCTTGCATTTCAACGATAAAAATTCAAAATGAACTTTGAAAAATAAACATAATGTAACTGTGACAAGGTAAGTCATGACAAAACACTACTGAAAAAATTCAAAATCTTGCATTTCAACGAAAGAAATCGACAATGAACTTTGAAAAATCATAAGAATGTAACTGTGACTAGGTAAAAAACGTGTTTAAACGTAATTTCTGCGTGTTCCTTTTGTTTTGACATCCCTGCGCTGTCACATTTGAAATTCCTATGAAACCCTTTCCCGCGTTAATCTCTTCATCTCTAAGATCAAAACATTCGCCCGGAGATAATTCCCCTTTCGTGACAAATCAATCAACCTTGACATCATCCGTCAGACACTAATAAACTTCACCCGGAAAAAATTATCCAGGACGAACACCAAAGACATTAATCAACCTTGACATCATCTGTCAGACATTAATAAACTTCGTCCGGAAACAATTCTCCTGGACGAACACCAATTTCTCGGAAACGTGTTCTCCCTGGGGATTCCATGCCCATATATGGTGTGGGACTGGGACTGACAGCACAGGTGTTCTCCCTAGGGAGACTATGCCCATATATGGACTTCCGTCGGACTGACAACACAGGTGTTCTCCCTAGGGACTCTATGCCCATATATGGACCCCTGTCACGATCAATAGGGTCCTTTCTACTCCCAAACTCTTCCGATCAAAATTTTGATATAGCCATTTTGTTGAAGGTAGTTGAAGGGTCTGAAAATTATATCTTTGAGCATAATGACCCCCCACAACCCTAGGTGCTGAGGTTGTAATTTATGCCCTGGGCGCATAAAAGGTTTTTATAGAAAGTGTTGGTGCAAAAACCCCCATGCCCATCATTTCCCCAAACATTTCCGATCAACATTTTGATATATCCATTTTGTTCAACGTAGTTAAAAGGTCTAGAAATTTGAGGATTTCAACCCCACCCCCCCCCCCCCCCGATAGCCCTCAGGACAAGGGTCGTAAGTTATGCCCATAAGGCATATAAGGTTTTTATAAAAAGTTTTGTCGTAGAAGCTTCAAAAAAGGCTCATTCGATTGGATATTGAGAGGACTTGAGCCTTTTTATTAGACGAAAGTGATCAGAAGGCAAATTCCCCCTCTCACCCCCACGCCCATCATTTCCCTAAGCACATTCAATCAAAATTAGAGATAGCTATTTTGTTCAACGTATTAAAATAACTCATTCTTAAATTAGTTCATTCGATTGGAAATTGAAAAAGCTAGTGCCCTTTTTAACTGTTTAAAATGTTTTGACGGCAAATAATCCCCCTTCCACGCTGACCTTTTGCCCAAACACATTCAATCATATTTCTGAGATAAGCATTTTGTTGAACGTAATTGAAAGGTCCATAAATTATGTCTTTGAGGATGGCAACCGCCCCCCCCCCACCCGCAACCCTCAGGGCAAGGGCTGTAAGTTATTCCCTGGGGGCAAATAAGGTTTATATAGAAAGACTGATCGTTTATACATCTGAGGGGGACTCATTGGACTGGTAATCAGAAGTTCTACTATCCTTTTTAAGATTGAGAGTGACCGAAAGGTGGATACCCCTCCCCCCACAGCCTCTTATTGTTCTTATAGAAAGTGTTGTCGTAGAAACTTCAAAATCGGCTCATTCAATTGGAAATTGAAAGAGCTAGTGTCCTTTTTCATAGTCGTAAGTGATTGGAGGGCAACTAAACCCCCTCTCAAGCCCTCCATTTCCCCGAATACGTCCAATCAGAACTTTAGATAGCCATTTGGTTCAACGTAGTTGAAAGGTTTGGAAATTATGTCTTTGAGGATGAAAAATCCCCCACAACCCCCAGGGCAAAGGTTGTAAGCTATTTCCTGGGGGAATATGAGGTTTTTAATATAAAGCATTGTCGTAGAAACTTCAAAAAGGGCTCATTCAGTTGGGAATTAAGAGGGCTAGTGCCCCTATTAATAGTAAAAAGCAATGGGAGGGCGAATGACCCCCCCCCCCGCCGGTGCCCAGCATTTCCCCAAACATTTTCGATCAACATTTTAATATAGCCATTTTTTGAACGCTATAGAAGGGTCTGTAAATTATGACTTTGAGTATGACAACCCTCCCCACAGCCCTCAGGGCTAAGGTTGTAAGTTAAGCCCTGGGGACTTATAAGGTTTTTTCTTATAGAAAGTGTTGTCGTAAAAACTTTAAAAAGGGCTAATTCAATTGGAAATTGAGAGGACCATTGCCCTTTTTAACAGTCGAAAGTAATTGGATGGAGAATCACCCCCCTCACACCGATCATTTTCCAGACATTTCTGGTCAACATTTTGATATGGCCATTTTGTTCAAAGCGTTGACAGGTCTGGAAATTATGTCTTTGAGGATAACAAATCCCCCCAGCACTGAGGGCCCTGGAGGCATATAAGGTGTTTATAGAGAGCATGGTTATATAAATTTCGAAGGGGGCTTATTGGATTGCTAATCAGACGCTCTAGTGGTCTTTTTCAGAGTAAAAGTGATCGTAGGGCAGCTATCCCCCCCCCCCCCCAATCACACACACACGTTATATTGTCCCGAAATGTATCTAATAAAAATTTTGAGATAGCCATTCTATTCAAAGTAATCTAAGTATCATATAACAAGACTTTTAGGGTTGAATCAAACCCCAGAGATTACGGGCAAGGGTTGTAGGTTATGCCCAGGGGATGTTTAAGGTTTTTATGGAAGGGATGGTTGTTTAACTTTAGAAATGCCTCAGTCTTTTTCCCTGAAAAAGACTAAGTCAATATAAAACGAGCAAGAAACTATTTAAAAAAAACTTTTTCCACAAAATAAGTATTTCAAAAAAAGTAAAGAACTCCATTAGACCCGAAATAAACAAAAATAGAATCAAATAATCTATCAAGCATACAACTACCACAAGTTAGTATCAATAAATAAATGAAACCCAAAACAAACAGAAATTAAAATAAATAGCAGTCAAACTCAAAACCAGCAGAAATTAATATGAGTAGGATTCTAAACCGCAATGCTTTCTAAAATCCAGAATATTATTCGTACTATTACTGAAAAAAATTAAATGAATTTACTGAAAAAAACGTACATTGCCAGTTTAATATACATATGCTGATATACAGCAAGAAAATACAGAAAGAAAAATGTGAAAGAAATACTAATCAAGTATGTACTATATAGTATGTACTATGTAGTATGTAGTAAGCATGTAGTATGTACAAGTAAGTACTAATCAAGTAAAATGATCAATAGGAATTAAATGCAAAAAATAAATATATGTCCAAAAACGATGAACTTTATTTGATTAATGGCAAAAAAAAACAGAGGGGGGGGGGAGGATAAAACAATAATACTTTATTAAAAATATCTGATCGACAAATGCTTTCCTATCTCTTCTAAGTTTTTATTCTTTTATTTTATGTGGAATTGGTTGAAATATATCGGTTAATAGCTAAAAAGGATTCATGTATAAGAATTCTCTTTTTTCTTCTCAATTGCGATATCCTGATTACGGGGTCATATCATTTCTATGGATCAAGCTCTTAGAGTTTCAGTTTGAGAAACAATCTAGTAAAGCATATAAATAAATACAAATATTAATATAAACCTGATAACGTAATTTCAATAATCTAAAACAGATTTTTATTAGACTACTTAATTAAATCCTAAAATTGCTGGGATGATACTTTAGTATCAAGTACAGTGAAGATGAAATATGATTGTTTGAACTGGTTAAAAGGAAACTTATACAAATATGCACGAGTTTTAATAAACAGGCCTGTAAATGTGGTTATGCAGTTATTGATAGTAGGGGGTGCCAAACTTATAAAAAAAGAGAAGGGGGGGGGGGCAAAATATCAGCAAAAATAAATTGATAGATAAAGAATCATTCAGTTTAAAAAGTTTTTGTCTTTTGACGGTGCTGCTGTCCTTGACAATCAGAAACCTGTTAGTTTCCTGGTAATATTTTTATGTATGACATAAACACATAATAAGAATTTTGAAAGGATAATTTGGTAGATTGTTTTTTCCCACTTCATATAAATTATTAGGAAAAGCAAAAGGCGTTGTAGTAGGGATTTTGACTGTTGTTTATTCAAAAACTGGAATTTTCGGCAGATTTTTTGCAAATTTTCTGTATTTCTTCCCTTCATGTGAAGGAATAAGTAGGCATGGGATGACAGATATTTTTCTTCCTGTAGAAATGTTTTGAGCAGAGTTCCAAAGATATCACATTTTTGAAGAACCTTTTCTCCCTTCTAAATTAGATCATTTCAACATCAAACATATTTTTTGTCTTCCAAACGCAAATAGTACAGCAATCATTTTGGAAAACTATTTAATATCATTTTGTGAATTCAAAATTTTAACGATTCTTTTTGTCACTTCAATTTTGCTAAAAGAAATTGGATTTGTTTCTTTTGTTAATAAGCCGTATTATGACAGTTTCTTTGCAGCTGTTTACAATATTAAACAATAAGTAAAGAGCAGCTCCTGCCAATAGAAAATAAAATCCAGAAAATAAATTTTGCTAACTAAAGGTATAAGATTAAGTTTATTATAAGCCAAGAAAGGACATAAAACATAGCATTCAAAAAATTATGTTACCAATCTAATAAAATAAACATTGATCCCTTTCGTGACTACTCTTCATCTTTACAAACATTTCTGCAAGCGCTTAAAGGATTAGAACCCTCCCAAAGCTTTTAATACTTTTCGTGCTCTTCCTTGAAAATCTTTTTTTTTCTAACCATCTGCAAAGCTAGAAGCAGATATAGACGCTAATGATATTGGGAGATGGTTATTTTAGTCAGCTGGGTTTTTCTGTTATAATGGCATAAAGATGTTTCCCACAATCAAAGAATAAATCAAAGATGTTTCCCACAATAATGGCCATTGGCCAGATGTCAGAACTGACTTGAAGATTAAAAGGGAAATCGGCATAAAGATATTCAATTTTGTTTTGAAGTTGTGTTGGGACTTGATCAATTGCTAGAACAAGACCCTCCTCATCCATTCTGCTCAGGCATTCTACGTTCTCTTCTTTCAATCCGTCGTTCAACAAATCCCACTCGCATTCTCTCAGCCTATGGCTGGTTTTGATAAATGGGCTCAATGAGAAAAAACAAATTATCCTGCCGGTTCGGGTCTCGAGTCTGGGGATTTCCGTGGGATGCCTGGGGGCACACGAAGTGCTGTTGTATCAAAACCTCATACTTCCAAAAAGTATTATATATTGCAAAAAAGCAAATATTGCAGAATAGTTCATACTTGAAAAGATAGGCTCTGCCAGATCAGTTTGTGTTTAGTGCAAAAACATATTTCAAAGAACGATAGCTTCTAAGGCTATATTTTCCAGGTAATAAAACTTATACCAATTATTTTAATTTTCTAAACATCATCAATCCCCCCCCCCCCCTACTTGTGCAGATTAATAAAACACCAAGTCTTTTTCCAGTAAATTAGATTTTTAAAATGTTTTCAAGAAAAAGTTTTAAAAAAAATAGACTACAATTAAAATATAAAATTAGCAGAATCAAAGTAATTAGACGTTGTTTCTGCAACACTACTGTAGCATACACAGAAGCACAATTTTGACTCCAACAGCAGCGAAACAGACTAAGAACAGAAAATATTTCGTTGTTGAAAATAAAGTATGTCCGTTTGTATGGATTTTCTAAATTATAGCACCGTTTTTAAGTAAAACTGTTCATGGAACTGAATTTTCTAAGATTATAGTACCGTTGTTAAGTCAAACCGTTCATGGAACTAAATTCTCTAAGACTATATTACCGTTTTTAAGTCAAACCATTCATGGAACTGAGTGGATTGGATCAAAAGTAACTGGAACTCAAAACTGCAATAAAAGTTTGAAATAAACACACATACACCTTTTTTATGCTCATTTCAGATATGTGTTAAATTAAAAAACATTTTTTTCAGCTGAAAGTAAGGAGCAACATTAAAAATTAAAACAAACAAAAATTATTACGTATATGAAGAGGACGTCCCCTCCTCAACACCTCACTCTTTGCGCTAGAATTTTTAGTATTTTAAAAAAGCTTCTCATTGTTCTAATTAAACGGCCCTTATGTTTCAGGAGTCATTCTTAAAGAATTGGGACAAAATTTAAACTTTAGCGTAAAAAGTGATGTGTTGAGGAGGGGGGACCCCCGTTCATATACGTAATAATTTCTGTTCGTCTTAAGTTTTAATGTTGCTCCTTACTTTGAGTTGAAAAAGTTTGTTTTTTTTTTATTTAATTTCTGAGCGTTTTTTAAATAATGACTGGAAATATGGCCCCACTTCCACGGAGAAATCCCCCTCCCCATGAAAATATCCTCTAGACAATTCAACTTCGGTAAAAATTTACATCGGACAATTACCCTTAACAACTCCAGGGGTAAAATTGAGACGGAAAAGCGAAAGCAAGACATGTAAAAGGAATTCGTTATAGGAATTCCGGCAAATACCCCGCGCATAATTTCCCCTGACAAGTTCATCCCCTGTAAACTTCCCTCCCCATGGAAAATTCCTCCGCGGAAAAATCCCCAGCAGAAAATTCGTCCCCATCCTCCACCTGAAAATGTATCCACACTTCCCATTAACAAACACTATGTGTAAACAAGGAGCAAATTTTATAACTTAAAGACCTTTCTCCTGGGGCTGTTGGGGGTCATGTTGTATCCTAAGACATTTTTTGGCCTTTAAACTATGATGAACAAAATGGCTATCTCAAAGTCTTGATCAGACGATGTTGGAGGGAAAAGCGTGAGGAGGGGGCCTAATTGCCCTCCAGTGTCTTTGGTCACACTTAAAAGGCACTAGAACTTTTAATTTCCGTTAGAATGAGCCCTCTTACGATGTTGTAGGACCAATGGGTCGACACCATAACCGCTGGGAAAAAAAACAAAAAACAAATACAATTAAATAAACACGCATCTGTGATCTTTCTTTTGGAAACAATACAAAATTCCGCATTTTTGAAGATAGGAGTTTGAAACCTCTACAACGGGGTTCTCCGATGCGCTGAGTCTGATGTAGTGACTTTTATTTATATTTTATGACTTTTAGGGGGCGTTTCCCCTTTTTTCGAAAATAATACAAAATTTTCTCAGGCTCGTAGCCTTTGATGGGTAAAGCTAAACTTAATGAGATGCATATATTTGAAATCAACATAAATATCCAATTCTTTTGATGTATCTATGGATATCAAAATTCTGTTTTTTTTTGTTTCGGTTACTATTGAGCGGGGTTGCTCCTTACTTATAGTTCTTTACCACGAACTATTTGAAAGTTTAAGAATCTTAAGCTACCTACTAAGAGTCATAAGGGTGAAACTTTTTTTTTGGGGGGGGGGAGGGATGCCCAAAAAACTTAAAAAAGAGTATAAAAAATTTACTTAGTTTTAAAAATTTATTTAAAAATTAATTTATTTAGGATTTTTATTTAGTTTAAACCAGTTGGGGCTCAAACCCGAAAAAGAAAACAGTATTGATAGAATTATATCATTAAATTCAATAGATCTGACAACTTTGCTGACGAGTTTCAGCTTCCTTTTTACAAAAATTAAATTCTAAAAAACAAGTTTTTTTTAAATAAAAGCAAGGAGTTTCATTAAATCTTAACACAAGCAGAAATTGCTTTGTATATGAGGGGGTTTCATCCACCTTTTTTTCTTTACTAAAGTTTTAAAGTTCTTGCAAAGTACTTGTCAATCAAATTCAACGGCCTTGTGGTTGAGTGGTCTTACTTAAAGAATTATGACAAAAAGTCAAACTTTAGCGTGAAGAGCAAAGGTTGAGGAAGGGACGGTCTCCTCATATACGGAATGATTTCCGTTTTCTTAAGTTTTAAAGTTGCTTCTTGCTTTCAGTTGAAAGTAATTCCTCCGTAAACTTTGCTCTCCACGGAAAATTCTCCCCTTGGAACCGCTCCCCCTAAAAAAAAATATCTACTCACCAATAAAAATACTATATTTAAACAATAAGAAGATTTACATAAGATACAGCTTTTCCCCAAGGGCAGTGGTAAAAAAGAGGCGTAGGAGTGCGGCTATTAGCCCACTCAAAAAGTTTTTTTGCTCACTTAAAAAGAGCGTTAAAACTTTTGATTTGCTTTCGAATGAGCTCTTTCCAGATCTTCTAAGACCATTGGTCTGATACGTTCATCTCTGAAAAAAGAAGAAGAAACAAACACGAATTTTGTAAATAGGAGCTTCAAAACTCTAAAGTAGGTATTCTGGTATGCTGAATCTGATGATGTAATTTTTAATAAGATCACTTGACTTTTTTGGGGTGTTTCGCCGTTTTTCTGAAAATTACGCAAATTTTCTTAGGCTCATAGCTTTTGATGGATAACACTTAACTTAATGAATTTTAAATATTTGGAATGATAGGCAGCGCAATAGCACTGCCTAAGTAAAGAGTGATGTGGGCACAATGCGTTATTTTTTTCTGACGACGGCAATTCGTAGAGTAGTAGTTTCCATAGAAACTTCAAAAACGGCTCATCCAATAAGAAATTAAAAGTTCTAGTGCCCTTTTTAAGAATCAAAAGCGATTGGATGACAAAAAAATACCCCCCCCCCTCCCAACGCCCATTGTTTTTTCAAAAATTTCAACAAGATTTTCAGATAGCTATTTTGTTCAGCATACTTGAAAGGTCCATTGATTATGCTTTGGGGGATAACAACTCTCCTCCCCCGAAGAGACCTCAGGGCAAAGGTTATAAGTCATTCTCGTTGTTCATTATTTATATGTAAGATTTATATGGAAGGGATGGTCTTATGAACTTCAGAGGGGAAAAATTCGACTGGAAATCAGAAGTTATGGTAGCTTTTTATGAGTCGAAAAAGATCAGAGGGCAACGAGCACCTCTCAGCGTCCTCTTGTCCCAAAATGCATTCGACAGAAATTTTTAGATAGCCTTTCTGTTTAAAATAGTCTTAAGATCATATAACATGGCCTTCGGGGTTGGAACAACCTCCGAGACCCTGGAGACAAGGGTTGTAAATTATGCCCTGATGGCATATAAAGTTTTACGGAAGGGGTGGTTGTATAACCTTTAGAGGAGGCTAATTTGATTGAAAATTGAATCGACTACTTTTACTTATTACCACTACCACTATTACTACTGATTCGGTAACTTAAAACGAACAGAAAATATTACGTGTATGATTAGGTTCACCCCCTAGTCAATACCTCGCTATTTAAGCCAAAGATTTTTTAGAACTCTCATCAGAGATTTTTATTATAAATTATAGCCTTTGTGATTATGGGCCTATTTTTAAAGAATTTGAACGAAATTCGAACATTAGCTTACATAGCGAGGTATCGAATAGGGGGCAAGCCCCCTAATATAAGTATTAAAAATAAATTAATATAGAAGGTCGTTACGTAAGTTAATTCGTAAGTTACGTATATTTATTACTAATAAAAACGTTCGTAAATAAAACTAAACAAGTTTCGAGAAAGCTATTTAACCAAATAAAAGTAATATGCAAATCTTGTTTTAATTATTCATGTACGGTGAGCCAAAATCAAAATCTGCATTAATTCAAAAACGTTCAAAAATGAAATAAAAAAACAGGTTTTTTTTAACTGAAAGTAAGGACCGACGTTAAAACTTAAAAAGAATAGAAATTGTTCCGTATATGTCCTCGCTCTTTACGCTAAAGTTTGACTTACTCACAACTCTTATTTATTTTTAAACAATAAAAAACTTTAGCGTAAAGAGCGAGGCGTTGAGGAGGGGACAGCCCATTTCATATACGGAATAATTTCTGTTCGTTTTAAGTTTTAACGTCGTTCCTTACGTTCAGTTAAAAAAAACTTGTTTTTTTTATTTAATAACAGAAAAACCCAGCTGACTAAAATAACCATCTCTCAATATTATTAGTGTCTAGTCATAATAAAATGTTAGAAAGAATATCTACATCTAGATTTGCAGATGCTTATAAAGAAATTGCATTTCCAAGGAAGAGGTCCTTTAAGCGCTTGCAAAAATGTTTGTAAAGCGGAAGAGTAGTCTTGAAAGGGAGGTATGACAGAAGATCAATGTTTATTTTATTAGATTGGTAAAGAAACGCAGAAAATTTGCATAAAATCTTCAGAGAATTTCAGTTTTTGAATAAACAATAGTCATCATTCCTATTACAACAGTTTTTTCTTTTCCTTATAATATATATAAAATGAAAAAAAAACAGTCTACCAAATTATCTTTGTAAAAATTCTTATTATGTGTTTATGTCATACATAAAAATATGACCAGGACACTGAAAGCTTTTTGATTGTCATGGACAGCAGCAGCTTCAAAAGACAAAAGCCTTTTAAACTGAATGATTCTTTATCTATTAATTTATTTTTACTGATATTTTGCCCCCTTCTCTTTTTTATAAGTTTGGCACCCCCTACTATCAATAACTGCATAACCACATTTGCAGGCCTGTTTATTAAAACTCGTGCATATTTGTATAAGTTTCCTTTTAACCAGTTCAAACAATCATATTTCATCTTCACTGTACTTGATACTAAAGTATCATCCCAGCAATTTTAGGATTTAATTAAGTAGTCTAATAAAAATCTGTTTTAGATTATTGAAATTACGTTATCAGGTGTATATTAATATTTTTATTTATTTATATGCTTTACTAGATTGTTTCTCAAACTGAAACTCTAAGAGCTTGATCCATAGAAATGATATGACCCCGTAATCAGGATATCGCAATTGAGAAGAAAAAAGAGAATTCTTATACATGAATCCTTTTTAGCTATTAACCGATATATTTCAACCAATTCCACATAAAATAAAAGAATAAAAACTTATAAGAGATAGGAAAGCATTTGTCGATCAGATATTTTTAATAAAGTTTTTTTGTTTTATCCCCCCCCCCCCCCTCTGTTTTTGTTTTGCCCTTAATCGCAATAAGTTCATTTTAGTTCTTGAACATGGATTTTTACTTTTTATTTTTGTTTTTTTCATTAAATTTCTATTGACCATTTTTATGCTTGATTATTGTTTCTTTTTTTACTTTTATCTTGCTGAATTGGTTATTTCTTTGTTTTGCTTTCTCTTAATGGACATATGAAGAAAATTCACTCTATTAAAGCTTGTGATAGCCTTTTGAAAATAAATATTATCGTATCTTGCCTAAATAATACCATTCAATAATAACATCAATCAACTAGTCAATTATAATGCTTAATAAACCTGTCAATCATCAATCAATAATATAAACTGTGAGAAAATCAGCCATTGTAGCAAAGCAAATACCAGACCCTAAATTATTTTCTACTGTAAAAGGGCATTGGGGTAAACAACTAATTCTTAACATATTCTGGGTGATGCGATACTAACAAAACTGAGAAACAACACCTTAATAGATTTAATAGAAAAAAAGGCAACATTTTTAATTGAAAAAAGGAGCAACATTAAAATCCAGAATTAACAGAAATTATTCGAGATATGAGAGGGAGTGCCCAGTCTTCAGCCCCCCCCCCTGCTCTTTTTTGCTAAGGTTTTATAGTCCTTTCAAAGTATTTCTAATTCCAATTTTTCGGTCCTTGTGTTTCAGCAGTTGTTCTTAAATAACTGGGACAAAATTATAATCTTAGTTTAAAGAGCAGCAGGGCTTAGGTTGGGGTAGCCTCCCTTCAAATACGGAATAAATTCTGTTTGTTTTATGTTTTAATGTTGCTCCTTACTTTCAGTCAAGAGAATTTCTTTACTTAAATTTGATTGGTTTCAAATCACGCCCAAGCCTAACCAATATATGCTATAGGAAATGGGATTCATTATTTTATTTAAAAAAGGAAAAGATTTTCTGCAATAAAAAAGGAGCCATCATCCTGATGTACCTATATACCTATATCTATGATGAATTCAAATGAAGAGAGGTTAATGATTAATTTTTACTTTCTGCTCTCAAGACCATATTCTATATTTACCTGAGTAGTCAAAGAAAATTAAAAAAAAATGGGTGGGAAAAGGTGTTTTTTGAGGATCCTCCTTTGTAACGACCCATTAACTCTTTTCCATAATAGTAATAGAGGAAATGAAAGCTTACTGTACAGAAATTTATCGAGCATAAACTGAAACAACATGGTTAAATCAAGCTTTAAAATAAGTATCTATATTAACCATTTATTTTCCTTGAATTGCGCGACCATTCAGGAACAAATGCACCATTACCTGGCATTAGTACCTCTTCAACTGGGAAGTTTTTTTTCATCAATTATTTTCTTTAATTTCAAATCGATTTGCTATTTCAGAACTTTCAATAATTAGCAACTTGGTTGTCTTTGGGTGAGAATTGTAATAACTGAAAGAACACCCGTTTGCCGTAACGCAGTCGTTTTGGCTTTAAAACATTACTAGAATTTTTTATTTTGATGGAATCAACCATTTCCTGATTTTCTAGGATCATTGATTCCATACGATCATCCCTAAAAAACAAAGCCAAACAAACAAACAGGCATACATGATCTTACTTCCCGAAGAAAAAAATCCATATTTGTGTAGATAAGAGATTGAGACCTGAGAGCTCGGAAAAAAAAATATATATTAGTTTTCTATTTTGTAATAGATATATTACTATTACATTTAGTCACTAATAACCAAAGCTCCTTGTAGCGCTTGCCAGCCACCCTCCTTCTATGAAATTTCCTGGTGAGGTTCATGTTGCTCCTCAGTAGTAAGGCATTAATAGATAGTGGTAGTGATTGTGTAATTTGTCTTACCTCTTGTCTGAGGCATGAATATGCGTGTTGTTTAGCCAGTACATTTCCTTACCTTGGGTCTGTCACTTATCACTGTGAACGGTACTTGGCTTACCAGACGGGTTTTTCTAAACTAACACCCATTTTTTGGGGTCAAACAGAGAGCGTTGGTTACTCCATATACAGTAACAGGATTATGAAGCGGATTCAAATATAAAGAGTAATTTTCGTTTTAGTTATTATTAGTAGAAGTCTAGAATACAGGGAGAGAAGAGTTTATTTGAGTGGCTATTGATGGAGAAAAAAATGAGTGATGTATTTAAACTATCGTCGATTAATGATGGAACCGACAGCAGCAGCAGCAACGATATACGAGTAGCCAATGTAGCTCTGGAAATAACCGCTGGTTGTAGACTATGCCTTGAATGGGATAGTATGTATGCTAGATACGTGATATCATTAAGCAAGTTTAAGCAGGAGGAGCAACTATGTTTTGCTGGAAAAGTGAATATTCTCCATATAAATAAACTTCGATCAGCATTAGATGTCCTATCGAAATATATTCATGGGAACAAAATGCATCAGTGAATTTTATTATTGTAATTATGCTCAATAAAAATGTTTCTAAAGAAATGGTATTTTTTTCCTTTCTATAGTATACTAGCATATATTTTCTAGAGTACAAAAAGAAATCCTGGTTAATCTTGACTTGATTGGGAGAGAATTAATATTCTAAAAAATTAATAGATTCGAGAAAGAGCAAGTCTTGTTCTTAATGAAAGGAAAGTTCTTATGGAAAAACGTTTGATTCTAGATGATGATTTTCTAGAGCTGTCTATTCAAAGGAAGATATTTTTTCGGGGAATGCTTGTTGATATAATGAAAACTGATTCTCCATTATTAGACTACTGTATGAAGCTTCTACATCGTGGTCCAAATGCATTTACACAATTTATTGATATATTGATCACGACACGGCAAAATGATATTGTGGATATGCTTTTAAACATTAGTTTTGAAATTTAGGACTTTTTTCATGAGAAAGATGGTGGTCAAGGATGATTTACTCCTCTCTCTCTCTCTCTATCTAAGACAATATTTGTTGTTGCTAGCTCAGTTTCATTGTGGTAGTGAGAGTGTCAACACATGACAAAATGTTTCATACATGTCCGTTATGTATGTACACATCGGGCAGCTGGTCATCATCATGTGAGAATTGCACAATGATTGATGAGTATGATGAAAAGTGTAGATTATGCATCCCGTGTAAATTGCATAGAGGATATGCTGTACAAATTAAAGGTTTTAATTCTTGTCTTGAAGAGGTGTGTGACTCTCATCCTAGAGGCCACCTATGCTCCAATTGTCATTATGATAAATGTAATCAGTGGGAGAATACATATCCCGGTATGATTGGAAAGAGTCCTAACCGTGATTTTAGTTTAGTGCTACGAGATTGGTATCGTCGTGGTTTTAGATTGTTTTGGAAGGAGGAACCAGCTCATCGATTCAACTGTTGGAGTCAAAAAAGAAAATGGGTCCTTCTTCATCGCTATAAAGATACTGGATTTTATCATGATAAGCCCACGGATTTCGATTGGGCTCTGACAGAGTATGACTTAAAACTTTGAGAGTACTGTTTAAGAAATTGCTTCAAATACGCAAATTGAAACATGTGGATTCTATAGAATGAATGAGAATAGTATCATTGACTATACAAAGAGATATGACAAGAGTGAAGTCACACTCTATTGTAGAAAATGTGACCCTGACATTGCACTACATCAGGATCAGTACACAGTGAATTCAGATAATCTACCTGCACTAGTTATTGTCGACAAATACCTAGTAGTTGATGAAATCTAAAGAGCAGAAAAGTCGTTTTATCATGTATATGAATTTTTATTAATAAACAATTTCACATACATCTTTAGAACATTTTATTCTTAGGGCACTAAAATCAATATTAAATACACTTGTAAGTATTCTCTCCACTAGAAAGTCATTCAATCGAGGTAAGTCAACGTAGATGTTGAGAAACTGCTTGTAGGTATAGCCAAGGCATCTGAACATGAAAAAGAGTGGTGCAAGAAAACCACACGTCTTAGTCGCTAAATCCTTTACTTTTCTTTAATTTTGATTAATGATCTTCCCACTGTTTTCGATAACTTTTCTTATGTTTCGAATACAGAATTTATACGATAGGCCAAGGGAGTCAAAAAAATCAATGTTCTTCGCTGTTTGACAGATGCATAGCCAATGACCGGTCTTCAAAGTCGATGGACTGCTATTAGCAATGATTAGGGTATTGTTAGCACTTGGAATTTTTTCAATGAAGTCTGAAGGTATACAATAGGAGTTGTACTGGGACATGTATGGATCCATACTAAATACGTTGATTATTTGGTTTGTGTTCATGGTGCTAGGTCAAGTAGAACACTGCCGTCGGGCGTGATTTCCCAATAGGTTTCAAATTGACTTAGTGATATTAGCGTGATACTCTCAGTCAGAGAATTGGCAAATGTACACTCGAAGCGTATATTCCCTGTTCGTACTATAATCGTATCCTGAGTCCCTGAAAATTCCAAAACAGTAACCCCATGATTTTTTTAAAACATTGAATCGGTTATTCCATTTTCAAACAGTTGAGAGTTATGATATAGGGATTGCATGGTCAACTCGTACAGAGTTTTATAGGATTTTTTGTCACATGATAGAGTGTACAGTGGAATACCATTTACTTTGCACACAAGGCTAGATAGACCAAAAAAATTAAAATCATGGGTGGATTCAGTCCAGGATCCAAAAGCACTGCCACTCTTCACAAAGGCCAAGGTCAATTTTGATGAGATTTCTCGATTGATAAATGATGAATCGCTATAGCTACGAGAGCCGGTGGCAATGTGACGTTGATTGGTGATCGTATGGGGGACAAGAAGTTTAATATTGTTACCATTGGCTCTTAGCTTTTCCACTGCCAATGCAACAGAGCTCATAACCTGTTGTTTTAGGACGTGGAAAATTGTGGATGTGATAATGACATTTGCCTCGGGTGCTGCAGGAAGTGTTTTTATCAAAATGAAATTAAATGGGGCCATCTGTAACTTTATGTCAATCTTGACATTGGGGGGTAGCCATTGGGATATATTAAATATCTCATGATTTAATTTTCCAACTAGATGATACTCCTGGGTCACTGCAGTAGTCAACTCACCGTCAGTATCAACACCTGATCGATATTCATAGCCCAATGACTGTCCTCTCAACTCCTTGTATGCCTTTGGCGTCATCATCATAAATTGTATGTAGCTGGCATAGTTTGATAAATTATTGCTAGTGCTCACCAATGTTCCATTAATAAATACATTAATTTGCTTGAATATGTTGTGTAGAATACAGCTTTCATAGGAGAGACCATTACCGGCATTTGGAGTCGTATTATCTGACTTTTTCCTCATCACGACATTTAAATCAATAAATGTTGACGACAAATCAATGAAATAGTCTTCATTGGAAAATATTTGAAAGTGTATATTTTCCGAGAGGGGTTGTTGGGGATGAAACTTTTCATAGTATCCCTAATTGACACTGACATCAACATTTTCAGCATTGAATAGATTCAATGGGGAACTGATAGATGGATTTGATTCATTGTGGAGGAGATAAGTCATCTTTAGAGAAGAAATCCTTCTTTGATCTAACAATCTTTTTCTTTTTCTTCTTCTTCTGCTTATTTGGTCTTCCTTGTTTTATTCCCCAAAGTCCTTGTTGATGTCCTTCGCTTCCCGCCAGGTTGGAGACTGATGAGTGAATGACGCGAACCCATCCTTTTCAATCCCTCCCCATTTTGTCGAGATTTTAGTTGTTCACCAACGGCTCTTGCTGAAGATCTAATATTTTCCTTAACACTTTCCTTGAAATTCTTGCCCGACCCCCAGTCCTGTAGTGTGGAGGCCGCAAAATTTGATGCAGCAGGTACAAGATATTTTCTGGCAAGGGGTAGTGCAGAACGAAATAGCCTAGCACACCAGCTATAAAGACCATAGCCAGACATTGTAGTACGCCCCTTGTAGTAGTCCAATCAATTGCCTATTTGACGTGGACTCAAAGCACCAACATAGCAATCGATATCGGGACAGACAAATGAAATTCTCCTATTGTTCATTTTAGGTGATTGTGCTGTCGTTGACAATGGGTCGAAAATGACATGTAATCACTGCTAAGCCTTTTGTTATTGCTAGAGGATCACCCAATTCACTTCTTAGTGTTAACTGACAGAGTTCCAAATACGAAGTGTTTACAGGAACATACTAAAGATGCTTTATATTATAGTGATGAACATGATCATGAGTTTTTTTTTAAAGAATACATAGGAGTGGGACATTTGAATTACCGACTCTCGATGTTTCCACAAAGGATGCATAGAGAAATATGCAAGAGTCCGAGGCGAAACCAGGTGGATAATCAGCAAAAATAACTTGATCCATCCCGTAAACGGTGCCAGCATTTTTCCCATTGATCACATTCTGTTTAAAGCCAAGAGCATCTCTCAGATTATCATTGAGAACAATTATTTCAGTGTCAAGAGGTGAGCCAATATAAATCCTATCTTGTTCCAATGAATAATCAAAATGGAATGTATCCTTCCTGCGATATGAGATTTTACTATCGATTGTACAACACAAATCTCCCACATTATCATATTCAATATATTTCAATTTGACATGTGGATAGCCACTAGATTTAAGTGCTTCAACCCATTCATAGTCTACACAGCCCAACGAATTCATAGTCCAATCGAAGGGTATAAGTTTTATATCATAGATACGATCCTTTCTCAGAATGTCATAGATATTTTTGAGAATACAGTCGACAAGAGCCACTTCATATGCACTATCAAATTTGATGGCAGGGGAGAGTTTTGTCCAAAAATCACTTGTCGTATTCATGTCATTGTAGAGAGGATCGGAAACGTTGGACATGAAAGTTACATAGAAATCATGGGACATTGTCAATATCTTCAACACCGTTCTAAGAATCAAAATCAGAGTTGTATCCTAGCCAATCGAACAAGTAACTGTTTCTTACCCCTGCGAGTACGTGTCTTTAATATCTTTTCAACTTGATAGATTTCACTAGCATTTTTAACTTTTTGCAATTCATAGTCATAAAAGCCACCGAGAATCTCTTCATCTTTGGTATCACGCAGGCGATAAGTTATGGATTTAGTGTCTAGGATTTTTGCCACTTTAAAAAGTTCGGTGGACTACAAGTAATCCCGTTTTTCAAAAACATTAGTTGTTCTATTAATTCGAACAGTATCACCACCATTGAATTTAATTTTCTTCTTCTTGACAACCGATTCATTGGAATACTGTTTAAGAAAGGTGTCAATTGTATCATGATCAGAATGATGATCTTCCGTTGAAATAGAGTTGGACAATGATTGGTGAGGTCATTGATTATAAATCAACATGATTTTAGCTAGATCATGAATAAAAGCCGGTGTATTTTTCAATGTACAATATCTTGAAATTAAAAGTCGAATAGTTCTTATCAATCGTTCGGCCAATGCAGCCTTTATAGGACGGTGACTATGATAGAGCAGTGTACTATATTTCTCTAGAACTTTTGCAACATGGGGATTAACAAATTCACTACCACGATCTGTTTGAATTTTTTTATATGAATCCTGTTCGAGAATACTTTCTATGGCCTGAGCAACTTCAACGCCTCTCTTTGATTGCGATGGAATTGAATATTCATAGCGACTAAAAACACTGATTGCTAGTAGAATATACTTGTAAAGTGGATTATGACGTCTTTGTAGCTCATATAGAGTCAACAGATCTGCTTACATTATATGCAATGGGTAAAAGACTTTAGGTTTTCGATATTGATTGGCACGAAGTCTATGATTTCTATGCAGAGTGTAACTTGATTCATTTTGTAGATAGTCTTGTACACTTTTAGTGTGAACATCAGCGACTTTGGAAAGAGTGGTAGGGGAGATTAAACTCCCTGCTTCACCAATATTTTCATAAACACGTTTCAGGACTTCAACCATTTTGAACGTAAACACGTTGTGTAACGTCCGCTACCCTTTTGTATACTGGCTGTTGGTGGTGGTGGTGGTGGTGGTGGTGACGTTGACTTGATACGTTTTCGCTTTTGTCTAGCTATCAGCGGTGTGCAAGTATTTTCCAAAATTAATTTAAAATCTTCTTCTTCTTCTTCTTCATGTTCATTTTTTAATGAGTCCCATATTAATTTTGATAATGATAATGAAGCATGTTCATTTATTTTTTTTAGAATTTGTATATTGATAAAATTACCTTTGTGGAATATTAATTTTATTTATGTAAATGTATATATATGCGTCAAATGATAATAGTCTTTTACGATTTGTAACCATATCATAGATTAAATCAAGTAGATTATAGCTCTTACCCCGAATTATAATCCCTTTCCCATTGCTCTCAACTTGAATGTGATCTTGACCACTTTCCATGAGATAGGTTCGTAGTCGTTTACTTTGTTGACCCTAAGATTTGGGGCTTATATTTACAATTTTCAATACAATTGAATCCAATTCCTCCTTCTTTAATTGTGTTCCAGCAGACTCTTGAGGAGATGATTCTTTTTTGGGATCAGCAGCAGCAGCAGTGGGCTTCGACCGATAGGACTTGTGTGTGTCCACTCGGCGAAGTGTGTCTTGAAGTAAAAGCAGTTTTTATCATCCTCAATATTCTCATTGTCAAGGAATTTACTCAGATTGTTCTCAAAGTGCTCGAAGGTTGAGAGAGTGAATTTTTTTCGAGTTCATTTGGAGTATTTTGCCATTCTGTTTCTAGAAAAAACTATTGTCAAGTCCTGTAATTATTGGTAGTAAAAGTATGAAAAGCTAACGCCCGCCTGAAGAAGTCGCTTCCTTTTAAAATTATCTCCTTTCTTTTTAGAGGCCCATGTACGTACAATGGAACGATGTTGCTTTGCCGGCTGCTTAACTACTTCTGGCACTTGAACATTACCCTCGGTCAAATTTAAACAAAGTTCAGATATTAGATTAATGATATCGTTGTCAATACCGTGTTTGAGTATTGCTTTTCTAAGCAGAGGTTTTGAACTGCTTAGAACTGAAAACAAATGTCTATTTTCATGTAGTTTCCTCAGTGTCATGATAGCAACTAATAGATCGTTTTAGTTTTCACAGGGAGATATACTGTAATTTCATTGTCAAAAATATCTGTGACTACACGCAGATCCTCGGGTGTATTTTGATTAAGATCCAATAGGATGTAGCAGTAGGGTTTATTAGTTACCTGATTGTATGCTGAGAACAGACATTTTGGGGTGCCTGGATAGATTTGTTTATTGAGAACTATTAGCGAGCTAGAATCTCGAACAACTCCGTAGATTATATAGTAGGTGTAGTTCAATACAAGTGTTCGCATACATTTGCTCTGAGGAAAGAGATTGTGTAGAACCAGAGTAACGGAAATCTGGTCATGATGAGAGCGAACAGTGAACAGTTGTAGCATTTCCTGGGACCATTGTTCAATAGATTCAGCCAGATCGTCAATGATCAACCAAGAGTTTTGTTCAATAATGCTGAAAACATCAAGTCCCTGTATGAATTGTATCTGCACCAATCCCGTCGTGGCAATTGCTTTTATTTTATCATATGACTCCTGCCAAGTACTGTAACAATAGTAGATTTTTTTCGGCTTTACCACAAACATTTTATCGCAATTTTTAATTATTTTTGTTAAGAGTGTTGTTTTGCCCGATATTGACAGTCCACACAGAAACGATCTGAATGGTGTTTTAAATTGATACATGTTCCCTTCAACAGTTCACCTAGACAACTAACTGTAGACTATGGCTGTCTAATGACTAAATAATTTCCCTATTACTACTCCGTTCAAGAATAATAATAATAATAATAAGAAGACGAATAAAGAATAATATTTTCTTTTATTAAACATAAAAAGGTAACAATACTTTTAAAAAATACTAAATTGAAAAAAGCAAATTAAACATAAAAAAATAGACTTTTTCAATTTTTTTATAATAAAAAATACATCATTTACATAACCACTAGAAAAAACACTTAAATAAATACACCTTTTTTGTTTATTTATAAAAAAATACAACATTTATTGGAATAAAGCACTTGAAATAATATCACTTTTATTTACAACATTTTAAATTTTGGGGTCCCCCCTCCCCCCCCCCCAGGGGCGGCCGCTGTGGCGGCTGGGGGCGGGCCGGGAATTGCCAGGAAGCGGGGGCCCGTTGCGGCGGGCCCGGGCTGGGGCTGGCATTAAATAGTGGAAATTGATCTGCCTTGCACACACACACACATTGAAAATTGTTTGTGATATAGAATTAAAAAGAATAAAAAAAACCACTAAATTACCCAAAAAACCCTTTCCCCCACATTATACTTTTTTTTTTTTAACGAATTTAAGTTAATTTTTATATACCGAGTTGTTATATTTAATATAAAAAGTAAACACGGTCTTAAATTTAATAATTAACGTGTGGTAGCACCGTAACACCAACCACAAGTACATAGAATTTGTCCGATATGGCCGACATGGCGTTTTTATCAACTCTAACTGTGTAGTTTTTAAATTGTAAATAGCGAATCGCCATGACTTTCGCCCTTGGCACTAAACTACGTTCCACACAGTTTCTATACACACTCATGTTGAAATTATTTTTTACAAAGTGTGTAGGTACCCCCTTGCAAACTTGTTTTATATCCTTGCCGTGCGTTTCCACACAGTATACCTTCGGACCAGGAAACACACCAGTGGATATCAGATCGCTACCCGTTTCAGATTTTAGCATTAACAATTGATTTGGGGCCTGGCGTTTGACTAGCTCTGGGTAGAGGGATTCGTCCTAGTTAGTGTAGTCAGTTCGTAAGCTAATTTACTCGCTATTTTGCAAATCATTCAATAGATATTCAGTTTTATCTTATAACAGTAGTACCTCAATGTCCTTATAATACACTTAAACTTATCCCTCAATCGGCCACTGGACCTTGTATACAATATAATAAAACGACAATATGAATTTCTTGGATATTTTAGTTTTTGCACTTCTACTTGTAATAACTTTATTTACTACAATATTTATTTTCTTGCGATGTAGGAGCACCATATCAGGGCCTATGATTATGAACGATGTGAAATTTGGATCTGCAATGATTCGAGCAGAATCTTTGGTGTTGGGTGCAATGTCAAATTGAGTTATGTATCATACTCTGTCGCACCTTTTAACGAAAGATGAGTTCAAAATGAGTTTAAAGACTTCTTTTTCAACTTTCGTTTTCGCTTGTGAACGCTTACTGACAAAGGTGTCACTAAACGTTTTCATGTAAGGCTTTTGATCAAATTGGAGGGCTCTATGAATCTTTGTGATTTTGAAACCATTGGACACCATCCATTTCAATATCACGTGATGAACAACGATATTCTGTTTCGGGTTGAGGTCGGCAATTAGTTTTTGTTTTGAAGGTACCCAGTGCATACTCCCATCCTCTACTAAAGATAAATTGTAGGGACTCAGAGAGTCCCTACCCACCGGTCTATTTATGCATTGAAAAACAAAGTCTTTTACCGAGTCATGGATTTCCATGGGTATTTCACCGTCAATTTTAAAAAAACCATCCCTGTGCCCCATTCTCCTCAACACTGGCAATGTCGGGGAAATTCGAAGCACACGGATTGTCAAGCCATTTATAATTGCCACACGGCAAACAGTAGTGAGACATTGCCGATGGGTAAAGAGAATTCATATCCAAAAAAACTGCGTCCGACTTTTCATCGGTGGGCTGTCCACTCGGATCAGTTTTCATGATACGGTCCCCTTGAAAAATATAGCCACCCTTCATTGATCTCTCTACAAACAGATGCTGATCCACATCGGCGATCAGACCTATTTCCTCTTTGCTGATTTTAAGTATCAAGTCCATCTCCAAATGGGGAGTAGAAAACTAATAAACTACATTAAACCCAAAGTCCCCATAAATTTTATCCGTACTTTTGCTTACAATGTTCAGAAGAGTTAGCATTTTACTGGCCAGGTAAAGTTTGCAGTAATTCCACCCATTTTTACATCTGCCCTTTGCCCAAACCCTCTTAGAAAATTCGTAGTCGCTAGTGGTGCACTCACTCTCAGTAAGAGAATTGTAAAAAGCTTCAATGGGCGGTAGTGACACCTCATCTAGCCTCAAGCCAGAGTTGAAATAATCATATGGATATATACCCTTACACGTTAATTTATCATATATTTCATCATCGGAGAAGCGCTGTTTAAGGAGGGGGAAGCTATCGAAATTGTCACTTTTCTGTACCTGAATCAATTGACTTAAAGACTAGGGGAAGAAGCTGAAAGAGTCTAAAAAACGGATTTTATTCAGGCACGTGTTACCCTTGTCAACTTTTTTCCCCGTGAATTATAGCAGCAGTAGCTTCTCTGATGATTTGGGTATGATATTATATGAAAAAGAACCATCTATCCAAGCGTCATCTACAACTCCACCCTTGGCAATGCGGGCCAACGCCGGAAGAACAAACTTTAAGTCGTAATTGGAATTGCGTATAAAAAAAGGTACGTAATATTGCTGTCTATCTTTTAAAGTGTACGATCGAGGGGCTACTCACCGACATTTACTTCCACCTATTAGTATTTTCTATCACATAATATCTAGGTCGATCACTGAAAACAACTTTAAAGACCCAAAAACCAAAACAAATTCCCCCTTGAAACCATCCACTAGTTAACGATTTTTAATGGCCAATGTGTCATCTGGTGATAGGAGGATAGGATAGTTTGTATAACGAAGGCGCGAAATTGCATCGTTCGCTGTTTTGATTAGACCGACCACTGCCAAGCGCATGCAGTCTTCACCGTCACTCAACATCTCAACTACATCCAACACTTGCATGATATTATTGGAATCTTGTTGCTCGTGAGCGTAAGAGACCCCTATGGCTTTATGTATTTTAACACTATTTGAATTTGACGGATCGCTCAAGTCTTTCAGTTTAGCTTCGCAGTCTAAAGCGATCTTATTGCTCTGCAGGAGCGTGTTTTGAAAATTGGCAAAACATAAGATCGCTCTATCTCCGCTCACCGTCTCCACAGCCTGGTATCCATGACGTTTACAGTGTTTCATGTGATGCTTTAACTTTAAATCAGAGCGAAATCTTGAGAGACATGTTGAACAGTAATAACACACACCTTTCCCCTTTTTACCCTCACTTAGAACCCTACTAATATCCGTAATTGGATTGAAATGACCAATTGAATCGGAGTCTGTGGGTGGGGTGTATAGAAGCCACACCCAATGTTCTACTGATTCAATTGAAGGAGCCCGCACTGGAAATAATACACCCTTCTTATCGGAACGCTGACCCTTTCAAATTCTGTTTCATACCGTAACACCGTGACACCAATCTTTAAATGTGCATTAGCCCGCTCAAAAATATCTATTCCTTTTAGTGTCACGGGAAATTGACCATTTAAACAAATACAATCTACTTTTGGGAACTTTGAACCCTCCCTACCATTAACTGCCATTTTATCCAACTTTTTCTTAGATGCATCTTTTCTAAGTGGTCTGTATGCTGCAATTAAAAATGCATACTTGAAACACTGCATCCTCGTATCGAAATAGATTTGTTGTATCCCCTTAGACCCCTCTAAATCTAAATGATATTTTAATTCAATATTCCTCCTTCCCCCTCGTAAGATAAAATCCTTTTTAAACCTACAAATATTAAGACTTAAACTTTCAATAAATAAAACCACAGATACACTACACCCTCGTTATAATTTTCCCACTTAGTTTGAATACTATTAGCCCAATTTAGAAAAACCTCCCCATAATTTAATAAATGCGGGTGAATTGCCAACATCTCTGTGTGCAAGTATTTCGAATGCATCTCACCCACATTTTCATTTAAAAAAAATATTTTTAGTGTTCAAGAATGGCTCGAATCTTATCAGTATATGAATGTGTTATGGCCGAGGGGTCTGATATTATAGCCTCCGACATTAGAGAGTTGAAGGGGTCACCGAATTTGGCGCTGTAGAACAATGTGTGGTGCAAGGCAGAGTTGGACAGAAAAAAATCTGGAAGAGGGGATACTGATGTTGTTTTTGTATTACTACTAGTACTAGCTATATCATTAAGTGGAATGGTGGAGGTTGACAGTGAATTGTCATTAACATCATCGCCAAACCCAGTCTGTTCAATCACATTGGATGGTTATTGCGCGAGTGAGCCCCCTAGTGCATATTCCCAGGTGTTTGAGGACAATTGGTCGAGCCAGCCTGTATTATCCTGTGCTGGAATTTTGGTATGAGGACCCGGTTCAGATGCACTTGTAACATCCCCTAAATGTTCACGCATAAAACTATCTGCCCACCCCGGATCCTCAAGCATGTCAATATCACAGGTTAAGTCGTCTAGGCTAGCAATTTCCCCAAACAAATCATTGAGGAAACCCCTATGCCACTCCATATTCTCTAGAACTAATGTAGGTTCATCACTGAACTCCGTTGGTGGTGAAAGAATTGGTCCTGTAAATTCAGTTGTTTCATCACTCAATGGTGGTGGTGGTGCTATATCATTAATCTGTATAAAAAAAAGATTTATTTTTTATGTAAAATAACCATTATTTTTATAAAGTTAATAAACTATGTTAATTTATCATAGTCATTGTCCCACCACTTGAACAATTAAAAGAAGAAGAAAAAAAAGTCACATAGGTATATGTCTTTCATAATGACAACTGAACATGTTACACATAAATATTGCTTTAGACAGAAAAATTTAGTCTTATTATCACAAGATAAGTTAGAACAAAATAATCATATATAAAATTAATGATTCTATTCAGAAAATTTGCAGAATAAAAACGCAAGATAGGGGTCCAATTCTAGTGCTTGACCCTCTTGAATATAACTCTCAATGAAATTCGAGCATCGTTCAACCGATGCAGTATGCTGTACGAACACTTGCTCTTCAGCTTCGGTTAATGGACACGATGCCCATACATCGATTGCTGGTGTAATTCTCTCAATAATCCGAATATTTCTATATCTTTTGCCAACGGATTTATTTGATGTGCTAGATGTAGTTGCCTTAGACTAAATAAATCATTATAAAAGAGAAGAACTTTTTTTTTCTCATTACACGAAAACAATTAAAGTACAATTAAAATGCCGGATGGTCCTTTTTAGATCCCCCCCGGGAAGGACCTTTAGAAACCGGGAGCTTCCTTCGGGGTAGGAGGATTGAAGCCCCTTTCGAGTTGGGATATCGGACTTCACAACACTGTTCAAATAGAACAGCCTCAAATTCTTTCTCGAAAACATCTTTTAAAATGCACCTAACTGTTTCGTCAAAATAATTGCTTGAAATAATCAAAAATGGGTTCGCCCAAATAATGCTTTTTGACATCACTGTGATAAGATATTTGAAAATTATTGAAAAACCTTTTCTCCTGTGTTAATTGCTTATCGAAGATAGAAATCCTGTTATTTAAAGCCCACTTTGCAAGGACTACTTAAAATTCGAATTATACCTGTAGGCGGATTAAAAATTCAGGTGTACTGATGGGACATTTTGATAAGAGGCGGATACGTGCGAAAGGTTAGTGCAAAAACATATACCAGTTTAAGAATGGTTATTCAAATGCCAACTGTGAAATAGTGAATTGTTTTTTTTATATAGTTAGTTTGTTTAAAAAAATAATGGATTATTGCATTAGAAAACACCTTGCCCAAAAGAGAAGTTACAGGTGAGGTTCTATAGGAATGTATGATAAGCTATATGTTACTTGCGCACTATAATCATTTTTTATATACTTATAATTTGGTTAAGGAAACAAAAAGAATTAGTTTTATTTTATAATAGCTTAGAAAAAAATTTAAGTTTGATTCATCAAAATTGTGCGATTTAGAAAATTTGCACTATTTTTGAAAATATGGAAAGAAAAAAAAATTATATATATACTTGAAAATTCTGACCGGGCTTCTACACCTGAGGCCCCTGGAAAAGCATGAAGGGGGTCAACCTCACGATCTTGAGTAGACTGGGGTGAGGCATTTTGAGAAGCAGCCCACTCTCTTTTCAATTTCCTTCCTGCTTGCGTAGAGGTTTGCGCAGAGGCTCCTGGCATTAAAAGTTGCGTGGCCATTGGCTGGTCCAGAGCATGTATAATTGAACCAGTATATTTGATGATGGAGGGCCTTGCGGCTTGCATCAATGTGGATTCGTTCCATCTCGGTTTCTTTTCCAGAGGGGGGTAATTGCAAGAATCCTCTTCCTTAAAAAAAGAAGGCAAAATTTAGCATGAAAAAAAAAACAATCCCCTTTTTCCATTTTGTTGGATAAATGCTTAAGAGGTCAAATTTTGCCCTCCTCTTGTTTAAAGGCAAAAAGTTTATTGCTCATTAAGGTGTGATGTGCATAATGGCTTAAAGGTGCTCCTATTATTAATTTATTTACCTTCCTTCTTCTTACTGCTAAATATTACCGAAAATTTTATTTTCTTAATCAATTTATTTTTGTAGAGGCTTGTTTTAAAACCCTTTATTATACTTGAGTTGTTTTTTCTTGTGAGGTCTTTTTAACCCAATGTATATTCAAACCAGGATATTATTTCCATATTGTTAAGGTCAAGAGATAATTGGCCTATTATAGCTATATCCGTTATATATATATAGCCCATTGCAACATTTATGAGAGAATCCAAGTTTAAATTGTAAATAAGATAATGCAAAATTTTGCATGAAAAAAAAAACCATCCTCTTTTACGGAAGGACAATTAGCACTCCCACCCCCCTCCTACTCACGGGTTAAAAATTTAATATTTATTAGTTAAAATAGAGAAACGAAAATAAACAAGGGGGGCTAAGTCCCCCTTGCTTTGACCAAATCAAGCGCGGTACTTGGCTTAATGATGTGTAAAATTATTAATAATCACAGCTGGCAAATCTGCACTGATAATATTGCCAATTAAAAGTAGAAAGCATTTTGATTTTGAGAGAAAATCCCACCAATAACTTGATCTAATTTGCCATTAGTTTTTATGAGCTTTAGGAATGCATATTCAAGTCACCGAAGAAAAAAATTTTTTTTTAACTAAAAAAACTAATATGATTTTGAACTAATATAGTTTTCAGTTTAAAAGAGATGTGTTAAAATTAATAGTTCCTGTATACACACTCAACTATTACGTTACTGACATCTTTTAGTTTCCATAGATGTTTTCTGAGCCAAAAAAACTTAGCTGTAATTGATGTGATAACGACTTGAATACATTTTTGCCATATATTTAGAGTAGGCTGTCTAATATTTTATAAATTTTTAAAGAAAGTCTGTGTAGCTGTTTTCCCGTCATCTTTTTGGTAATGACAATCAAACTTCTTTAGTTCTATAGTATTGAAAAGTAGAAATACTTTAGTCTTTTTAAATTATCCTTTTTAAATTTCTAAGGAATATAAAGGCTAGCTAAGTGTAAAAGATATAACTAACCTATTATAGCTGTATTCGTTTTATATATATATAGCCCATTGCAGCCAGTATGAGAGAAGCCAAGGGTAACTTGTAAATAAAAGAAGTCAAAATTTTGCATGAAAAAAAAACAATCCCCCTTTACAGAAGGAAAATTAGCACCCCCCGCCCCCTAATACTAAACGTTGAAAATGTGAATATTTAGTCATTAACATATTTAACCAAAATTAACCAAGGGGGGCTAAGTCCCCCTTGCTTTGGCCAAATCAAGCGCTGTACTTGGCTTAATGGTGTGTAAAATTATTAATAATCGCAGCTGGCAAATCTGCACTGCTAATATTGTCAATTAAAAGGAGAAAGCATTCTGATTTTGAGGGAAAATCCCGCAAATAATTTGAATTAATTTACCATTAGTTTTTGTGAGCTTTTGGAATGCATATTGAAGTCACCGAAGAAAAATATTTTTTTAACTACAAAAACTAATATAACTTCGAACTAATATAGATTTCGGAGCGACAGAGATGTGTCAAAATTAACAGTTCGTATATTCACACTCAACTGTTACGTTACTGCCAGCTTTTAGTTTCCAAAGTTGTTTTCTGAGCCAAAAAAACTTAGCTGTAATTGATGTGATAACGACTTGAATAAATTTTTGTCATATATTTAGAGTAGGCTGTCTAATATTTTATAAATTTTTACAGAAAGTCTGTGTAGCTGTTTTCCCGTCATCTTTTTGGTAATATAAAATCTGACTGCTTTATTACTATAGTACTGGAAATTAGAAATCCTTCGGTCTTTGCAAATTAACCTTCCTAAATTTCTAAGAAATATGAATACTAGCTAAGTGTAAACGTTTTTTTTTATTTTTTTTTTTTGGAAATAGCCTCCAGAATGAAAGTGTACTCACATTGAAAATTGACGAATCCATTGTTTTCAAAGTTAATAAAATGTGGTGTACTATAAACAATGTGTTAAAAAATAATGAAAATTGGAATGTAGGGTACGATCATTTTATAGTGTTTTTCCTTGAGTACATCATACGTCGCCAAGTTTTTTTAAAAAAAAACCTGCTAATCATGTTACCGTATATGCAGTAACCGCCGCTCTCTCTGTTTGACCCCAAAAAAAATGGCTGTTAGCTCAGAAAAACCCGTCTGCTAAGGCAAGTACCGTTCGTAGTAATAGGTGACTGACCCGTGGTAAGCCAATGTACCGATTAGACTACACTGTATATTCATGCCTCAGGCGAGAGGTAAGACAAATTACGCAATCACTACCACTATCTATTAATGCCTTACTACTCTCCTCTTGTCTTTTCCACTTCTCTGACGGTGGGCATGTAAATCCAAAAATTTTATGCTGCATAGAAAAGGATTGTCACAAAGGGATGGAGACTCTTACCTACCCCTCCCCTTAGCACCAAAAATAAGGGAGCAAATAGATTTGAATCAAGAGGGATTATATGTTTATTTCTAACCTTGTTAGGTACCAATCCTGCTCTGATCTTTTCCCTTGCACCAAACACATTTCAGTCTAGTACGGTCGACCATTTCAGGTTTGCAATAATTTTGGATATAACAGGTCGAAATTTCAATGGGAGACAGCCTCGTATGTCCAGGGTATTCCTTGAAAACCCTGTTAAAACTTTCATGTCGACAAATACTTAGTTCGGTCCTGCCAGTGTCTCTTTGTCAACATAGAGTTCTTGCGATAAGTATGAGTGATTTATAAAGATCAGGTTTAAGTAAAAAGATCAGATTCTACTGATTGTTATGGCCTATGTCTTAGGAATTTTGCTTATGATTGCCCATTATTGTTGAAACACCTGCAGTTATTATTTCAGATTTGTATAGCTCAATCTCTGGCTCCCGCTAATTTTCTTTCTGGTAGTATCACGCCTATACTTAAACGAGAAAAGATCCAGATTCATACTCGAATTACAGACCGATTACTGTATCTTGCTTTATGAGTAAGATTTTTGAGTACATTCTTTTGCCTGAAATAATTTCTAAGTACGATTTTTCGTCTTTTTATTTAGGATTTAGAAGAGGGGTTGGCTGCCAGTGTTGACAGTGTTGTTCATGCTCAGGCCTTGTATTCCCTTACCTGTTCCGGAGTTAATTATTCAGTTATTTCGGTATTGCTTTATTGGTATGATAATTCTTATGTGCGTATTAAGCGGATGTAACATATTTCTGATTCGGTAGCAGTTAGGAAAGGCGTTAGACAGAGTGGTGTTTTATCTCCTAATATATTTAAATCTGTCCTCGCTACTTGTTTAAAACATCTATCTCCTACTGTGTTTTTTTGTGATATCGGTTTAAGTTATACTGCATATGCCGACGATATCCTTTTAGTTAGTTTTTCTCGTCCAGGATTGGCTCAGAAATTCTGTAAGCTGTCTTCTCTACTTAGTCATGTAGGCCTATCGGTTAATATGGGAAAGTGTGAGTTTATGTGCTTTAATAGTAGAACTTCTGTATCTCCACTAAACCTTTGTTCGATTTCATTATCTTCTTTGGATAATATTAAGTAACTTGGTATATCGTTTTGCCCCTCTATTTCTGAAACTTGCTCCGAGTTGGTTACTAATGCCTTAAAAAATGTGTATCGTATGGTAAGATACCTCCAAATAGAGGGCGTTATAACCGTAAGGGTCTAGCTTGGCTTTATAATAGTTTTTGCTCTCCAGGATTAAATTCCCTACCTGGATTCCACCTCCTGCTGAGAAAAAATATTTACGGAGACTTAGAAAGGGTTACTTTAGATACTGTAAATATCTGATGTATTTACCCGGCCGTTTCAGAAATAGAAATATTGTATCCGGTTATGGTATCATTGATGTTTGCGCGCGACTGGTCAGTCTGGCTGCTAATATGATTACGAATACTTGCAATGTTGTTTCTGTCACCGACCCCCTTGTTTGCATTTTTCATCGTGATGTGGGTTAAATTTTATTTTTGTTGTTTGTTGTTCCTTTTCGTATTGATGTTATTATTATTATTATTTTCTTCTTTTGTATTTACTCCGTAGTGTCTTTTCTAATGTTCGTTTGTGAGTTATAAATAAATAAATTAATTAATTAATACGCCATCAAAAGTGTCACGTAAGTACCAAGGACATTAAAATGAAGGTTTTTTTTGCCTCCGAAATCAATCTTGGATTAATTAATCCATGAAAACTACTATATTTTCATGCTTTTCCTTTGGTTATTTGATGTGAAAATTTTAGTATAGCACCACATTTTTGTCAGTGTTACCACTTTGAACCATGAAAACCAATAATCAAAACTAGTCAATTAGTTTTGACAATTGTTCGTCCGGATAAGTTCAAATATTAAGAATCTGTCGATTCCCAAAGACATTTCTATGAATACTTTCATAGAAATACTCAACCTTCTTAATCTTTTTGGCGCCATTTGTTTTTGGCTACTTTTTGCCAATTCTCAGTAGCTTTTCATTTGGCAAGCTTAGCACCCACTACCCCCAAAAGTCGTACAAAGAGACATTAAAATCCCATAAAGAGACAATATTTTTTAAAGATAGATTTGGTTTGCGCAAGTTTCTACTAAACCGACTTAAACAATTAAATTTCGTTTCACTGTTTTTCTCCCTTCAAGGTTGATATTAAAAAACAGCTCTAAAGGGAAGAAGCGTCCATAATATTAATCACCTCATTATTCCCCCGGGGGTGCATCTTATATTACAGATTTCACTTTTTCGAAGCTGTTCAACAAAATACCTAAAACATGTCCTAATTAAGATAATTAAGGAATCAAGTTCTTTCCAAACGATTTTTCAATTGCTGTTGCTAAAAAACAAGCCTCTTTGATTTCGTTGAATCTTTGTGTAACCTAACCCTTCTTAAGGGAGACACAAGAAATAAGAGTGGTAAGTAGTTCATCATTTTGTAATTACTTCAGCAATTCTTAGTTTCGATTAGGTGGAAAAACATCGATTTAAAACATTGCTTCGGACTACTTCAATGTAGGTATTTCATATGCTACTCTGAAAATTATTTAGGGATACTTTATTTTTAGGTAGAGGGGTAGGGGAGGGGGGGGGTAATTAAATAAAATACAACAGCCAAGTTACCAAAAATCTTGTTTAATAGGATATAAAATGTTCACAACAAAAATTAAAGAAGAAAAGTCACTTATTTTCACAAAGGGTCTCGGGCAAGTGAAGAAGTGGGAATATACATATAAAATTAAAAGACTAAATCATAAGAAAAAATAGACAAAAAAAAGAAAAAACATGAGAAAAAAGAAATTCTAAAAATGAATAAGGTCTAGCTCATATACGATAATCAAAAATAAAATAGAACTTACAAAACTGAATATGTTTTAAGGAAACAACCAATATGAAAAAAGAAGAAAAATTTCTTGCATAGATGAATTGAAATTGGTTTCCAATAGCTTTGCAACTTCAGAATCTGGAAATTCCAAAATTGAAATACAAAGATTTAAACTTGAATTACGTCACTATTACTGTTAAGGGAAATTGCGGAATTTATAAGTCCTCAATCACCCCCCTTCGCATGTGTCTGACATAATTCTAACTAATGTTTATCGTAACATTCCACACCACCCATAGTCTGTCAACCAGTTTCCATTTATTTTAAATGAAGGTGCCATAAGGGAATCAACACGTCGTGGTAGCGAAATGTATGTTAAGAGCGACGCGGCTCAACAGTAACCAAAAGCTATGAACCTCAGAAAATATGCGGGATTTTCAAAAAAGGGGGATAACACCTCTTAAAAGTCAAGGAATCCTTATGAAAATCACACCATCAAATTCAGCGTATTCAAGAACCTTATTGTAGAGGTTTCAAACCCCATCTGCAAAAATTTGGAATTTTGAATTTTTTGCTAGAAGAAAGATCACGGACGCGTGCTTATTTGTTTTAATTTTTATTTGTTTGTTTTCCCCAGGGGTCATTGCGTCGAGCCAGTAATCCTAGAATATTGGGAAAGGGCTCATTCAAACGCAAATTGAATGTACAATTGCCCTTCTAAGTGACCAAACAGATTGGAGGGTAACTGGCTCTCCTCCTAGCCTCCTTTGCATTCAAAGTCGTTTGATCAAAATTTTAAGATAACCAGTTTATTAAGTATAGTTGAAAAGTCCAGTAGCTATGGCTTGGCGATAACATGATCCCCCAAAGCCCCTGGGGGAAGGTCTGTAAGTCCTGAAGTTTCCCGTTTGTTTACGTATAGTATTTGTTAGTATACAGACAATTTTTTTTGGGGGGGGGGGTGAATTTTAAGTGGCTTTAGACTTGCCACGGGGATAATTTTTCGTGGGGAGGGAAATTGCGAACTTTCCAGAAAAAATTTTACACTGGGGGATTTTACACCATTCCTTTACGAAATTCTTTTTATTTGTCTTATTTTCTCTTTGCCAACTCAGTTTTGCATTTGGAGATGTACCTTGGAATCCGGAGGCTATTTTTAGCGTGTTTGGATTTCCTGGAAAAAATTCCAAAGAAGAGGAGATTTCTGGAGTTATTGGGAAAATGATTGGAAATTAAAGGATTAAATCATCCACAAGACATTTTACAGGGGAGAAGAATCTTCCGTGAGGACGGAATCGTCGAGAGGGAATTCAACGGGGGGAAGTGGTGCATTCGTACCTGGGAGAAAATTTTCACAGAGTAATTTCCCATCAGGAGAGGAAATTTTTCATGAAGGGTGAGCCAGATGTATCGGTATTATTTGAAAAATTATCAGAAATTAAATATAAAAAAGTTTTTCTTAACTAAGAGTAAGCAACAACCTTAAAACTCAAGACAAACAGAAATTATTTGTATAGGAAGGGGCTGCCCCATCCTCAGTACATCATAGTTGTTTTGATTTAGTTGAACATCCGCCCAAATATTCCTTAAAACCTTTACCTTAATACCCTTAGCTTGCGCAGTAGCAATAGTTGTAGCTGTATAAGTAGCAGTATGCGCATAGCACCTCTGGTTTCTTCAGCATCCTTTTCAACACAAGCTGAAAGTTTCAGCTTAATACATACCACCAAGTATTCCTGAGGTATTTCTGATGCGTCCGCAAGACAACCTGTGTGGGCATTGTGTTTCAATTTAGTTCCATACAGTGTCTATACATCCCAAAGTCTTCGCCTTAATATCCTTAGTTTTAATAGTAGTAGTATAATTAATTGTAGTAGCCTAAGCCTTAGTTGCAGTAGTAGTAATAGAAGTAGTAATAATAGTAACAGTAGCGGTAGTATGAGTAGAAGCAGTAGCATTAGTAGCAAATATTTTCTTTTGGTTAGTTCAACATCCCACACAATAAGCCCTGTTAGTTTCAACTTGACACACCAAACTGTTCCTTAGACATTGCTGTTATACTCTTTTGACAACCTGTAGGTATTCAGGTTAGGGCCTTTTCTCATTGAGCTCATCTTCTCCCCCAAAAATGTCTTGAAAACAGCACTTTCATGCCCTTAGGCCCAGTTTTAATGGTAGTCACAGTAACAGTATTGTTATTACTAGAAATAGTATTGAATATCGGTAGTGCTACTAGCAGCAGTAGTATTAACCTATTACCTTTTGGTCAGTTGAACATCCCTCTCATCAAGTGCTGGGAGTTTCAACTTATAGTACAGGCAAACTAGAGTTTGACCCCAAACAAATTTCAACATAAATTACTTTTACACCATGTTTTAGAGAAAAAAGCTGAAGAACATATCCAAAGTTGCACATTCTAGGTCGACGCAAAACTTTTTTTTTGCTTTTCTTGTCAATTTTTTCAGTTTTTTTTTTAATGAACTGTCGGTAAATGTTCGTTTTTCTGTATATGAAGTATCATCCCGATGTGAAACAAAGAGTTAATCCCGAAAATAAAAGCAAACTTGATGTATAATGTACCAGTAAATAGTTTCATTATCATCAATATGTGATTTTACTTTTCTCATCGTTGTGACCTCTTTTTCACCATACTATCAGAAGGCAACTATTCTGACATAAAATGAAGAGCTGAGCCCAAAAATCCAATTAACCTGATGTAATGTCTACTAGAGAACCAGTTTCGTATTCATCAATATGCACTTTTTTTCATTTGACATGTTTCTTTCAGCGCTTATTGTCCACAAATTCGCCGATTGTTGGTAAAAACAAACTGCAACAGAAATTATTTTTACACCATGATGTAGAAGAAAATAAGCTGAACAACATATCCAAAGTTGCAAATTCTAGGTCGACGCAAAACTATTTTCTTTGCGCATCGTGTCAGTTTTCTCACTTTCCTAAAAAAAAAAAATTAAGTTGCGGTAATTGTTCGTTTTTCTTCAACTGAATTATTATTCCGATGTAAAAAAACGAGATGAGTGCAAAAATGAAGTCAAATTTGGTGTCCGGTATATAAAAAAGTTTCATAATCATCAATATGAGATGTGTACGCTTCTCACCGTCATGACTCCCATTTTTCTTTTACCAAACTATCTTTCTTTGGCTAAATTGTCGGTTTTGAGATCTAATAATTAGTTAGCCTGAATCTGATCAGCGCTGGCCTCATCACCTGATGGGTCGGCCAAAGAACAGTGATTACAAGATTTTTATTAAAACATTCAAAATATTATAAAAGGGAAATCATCTATGAAACTAGTTTTCATCGGCCGAAATTTAAATCCCTCTTAGAATAAACTATTATCAACACACTGACTAGTCCTCATAACTGATAAAATTATCGAATCAACTTCATGATCATTTGAAAGACAGAATCAAACTCCGACTAGTATTCTCAACTTAATCTTTTAATTCATATATCTAGGCTTCGACGTTTTCCTCATCGTTATAGCTTTCGATTCTTGGAGAGTTAGAACATGCTGTCACTTTGCAAATTTTACACGCTGCAGTGCAAGCTATGCCGTTTTTAAAGAAGTTACATCTCGTTGACCTACATTCCAGTTGACAGGACCACTTCACGATTTTCAGAAGCAGGCGAGGGGCTGGTAGGACATCAGCAGTCATGGGATACAAGAAGTCATCTTCATTTTTCCAATCCCAGTCCTTGGATTTAAGTTCAGAATCAGGAACTCCACTTCATACCTGAACTTGGTAGAAAACATTGTAACTGTAGAATTTAACCGAATCACAAGTTGGTCGTAACTGTTCTGAGTGGAAGAACGTGCTAGCAGTAATCACCATCTTTTTAAATACTTCCCTGTGGAGTTTATTCAGGTTTTCCCCCTTTTGATGAGCCATATATCATGAGCTGTTTTCTCCAACAACCCTTACTTCCTCCTTCGAAGCTGACTTCAACATGAAAACTGCAGCTTATCTACGAAAATCAGCATCTTTCATTAGCTTCTTCAGGGCAAGGCCTTTTCCCACACAGTGAATCCGTGAAGTAGAGTCACAGCCTAATATGGCTTGAACAAAAAGAATCAGATGGCTCTGACCCAGCTTCTCTTTCAATTTGTGAATATCCCATATTCGGGGAGCTTTGTTCGACTTTGGCTCAGGTGCAAAGAATAGTTTTTTGATTGATAAATCATCATGATAACACAATAGAACCAAAAAATCAGTATCATCTCCGATGACGGCAGTGTCGTAATACCGGGAAGAATCAACAGCAGCTTGCACAATTTGGACAGCTGCATCACTAGGTGCCTGGACTATGACGAAACCCTTTGATCGGCGATAAAAGGCCAACGCGCAGATAAACCTGGCCTTCTTTTCTTGCTGGACAAGAACTCATCCTTTTTTATCTTCAGCTGCATAACTGATGTGAACAAGATCTCACGGCCGATTATAAGACGTCTCTTTGACTGGGTCATATCTTTTATGGTAACTCCGCCATCGTAGCCGTCGAACACAATAGTGGCAGATGGATAATTTTGGGTCACGTAAGTGGCATAATGGTCAAGGATTTCGGAGTATGTTTTGTTTTTGGCCCATGGAATTCTGTGCAGAGGAGCTCCACCGTCGATGATATATCGATTGCCTTTGGAAAGGGAAATGGAGCGCTCCTCAAGATTGCAAGTCTGTGCTATAGCCTTGGCAAACTCTGGCTTATTCGGAGACAGAAGCATGCAAGAAATTTCAAAAAGTGATGCCGGGTAGGAACACAGTTCGTGTTGAAAGTACTCAGATTCCGTGTGACTGATCCTCTTTGCTAGTGTGACGAACCTCTGAAAAAGGAGAGTGGGATCCAGTTTTTGTAATCTCCGCCTGGAGATTTGAACTGCCTGTCGAAACAAAAAATCAGTGACCAGCTTTCAAGACATGGAGTCAATGAGGTTTAGTCCTAAATCTCTATCAGAATCAACGTTGGGAGACTCGTAGGCTGTCAGACCGTTGGTGATGTCTCTTAGTTGAAGATAACCATTAAATGGTGATCCTTTTTCTAGGAAATCCATAACGATCTGGGTGTCTTTATAGTCTCTTAGTTTCCTCGGCTCGGACGTTTTCTTATGTTGTTCACTAGTTCTATAGGAAACCTGTGACATACCCTCCATCAGAAGATTTAGTAAAGAGCAGACTGGTCGAACCAGAACCCATAAAGACCTTTGAACCTCTGTCATACCACTTCCGTCGGTAACACCACCAGCTGTTTGGATACAACGCATGAGCTACTGCTCAATGACAAGATTTGTGGAGAGGTCAGCCCAGAATCTATCAGAACGTCTTTTCACATGCATCCCATTCTGGAAGGCTTGATAAACGGCAGGATGGGTTTCTTGGAGCTTGACCATTCGCTGGATGTAAAGCTGGCAGGATTTTGTGTATTTATTGTGCCCAGATGCCACCAGATAAGGTAGCATGTCAGAGATGAAATTTAAGTGGAGATTCCATGACCCAGATCGTTCGGCTATTAAGAGGTTTCGCAGTAAGGATACCATATTGGAGTATTATAAGTTTTGACAGTCTAACGTTAAGGGTCATCTGTTAGCACAAGATGCTTTTCAAGGCGCAAGTATCTTCTCAGTAGATGTTTCTGTGAAAAGATAAAAGATAAAACAGTTCTTTAATATAAATTTCCAAGAATTTTACTACGTACGGTTAGATACATTAGTTTACCATTTCAGACTGTAGATCTTCGGTTGAAATGATGACACAAACAAAAGTGATCTTTTACCTTTAAATAACAAGTCAATGGGAAAGGAGAACATTCACAGTGAAACCTTTTTAGCTTGTTAGGTGGGAGATACATTGAATGACTTTTTTGTATCTATAGATGGCAAGATTTCAAACACAGGTTATCAAACGTGAATTAATAAATGATTACTCGGGCTAATTTCCAATTATGATGTTTTAGCTTACGGCTTTATCCGGGAAGTCACTTGGACAAAGCTTGAGACGAAACGCTGACATTATTTATTGCTTACGAAGGTCACGAAAATGGTGTAGTTGCTTTCTTTGCGTTAACTGGTCTTCTAAATGAGCCAACCATAATTCATCAGCCCACTTATTTTTTTTTTTTACCAACAATGGACGAATTGGTTTGCAATAAGTACTAAAAGAAACATGTCAAATGAAAATAAAAAAAGTACATATTGATGAACATGAAACGAGTTTTATAGTAGACATTACATCAGGTTAATTATTATTTGGGCTCAGTTTATCATTTTATGTCAAAATAGTTGCCTTCTGATAGTATGATGAAAAAGAGGTCACAATGATGAGAAGGGTAAAATCACATATTGATGATTATGAAACTTTTTTTCTGGTACATTGTACATCAAATTTGCTTTCATTTTCGGTCTCAGCTCTTCATTTTACATCAGGAGTGTACTTCATAAACAGAAAACGAACATTTACCGAATTTAGTTTTTTGAAAAAAAAAAAAAAAATTGACACGAAAAGCAAAAAAAATGGTTTTGCGTCGATCTATAATGTGCAACTTTGGATATGTTGTTAAGCTTTTATTGTCACTATAATATGGTATAAAAATCATTTCTCTTGCAATTTGTTTGGGTTCGACCCATATTTTTGGCTAGTTTGCCTGTACTATTAATACAATTAGCCATTGCTATGACTTAGCTGATATGTCCTTTTGATAACCTGCATGTTTATATACGTCTTGACATGATTATTTCAATGCTCTTAGCCCTACAAGTAGTTAGAGTAGATGTAGTAGTAGTAGTAAAAGCAGCAGTAACATTTGAAGGGGAAATTGCCTACTTCAACACAATTTTCTTATACAAACAATTTTCGAACAGTTAGGTTTAAAATGAATACAAGCTGTACATTTGAAATCAAAATTAGCAAGGATATTCTTAATGGATATTTTTGACAAAACAAGAAAAAAATCACTGAAAATGGAAGCTTGTTCAACGCTAAGTCAAACCGTTTATATCAATAAAGGGTAAGTGAAGAGCAAACATAGAAACCAAAACCCTAAAAGCTAAATTTTGTTAGCTTTAAATAAAGCTAAATATTATTTTTAAAGAGCGAAATTTAGAAAATCTGTCGTACAAGCTGTCTGTATTTTTACTCCCAGTTTTTAACGAATTTTTGATAGAAAAAGCAGCAGTAGCAGTAACAGCAGTAACAGCAGTAGCAGAAGTAGCAGTGCACATATTGCTTTTAGGTGAGATGATCTTCCCCTTTAAGTATTCTCTGAAAGTTCCAACTTAATACGCAAATCAATTCTTGAGATTTGCCATTTTGACAATGTGCATGCAAATAGCGTCTTTTTGTTTAATTTAAATTTCCCCTTAAGACTATAAATGGAATAGTGCGGTCTTTTTTAAAGTCTTTTTTAAATAAAAGTATGCTAGGGAGAGTTTTTCAGGTGGAACTGTCCGCAAGATTTTTTTCCAGGGGGGAGGGAATTTTCAGCGAGGATGGAATTGTCCGAGTAAAATTTTCCAGGGGGGAGCGCTTTACGTAGAAAGAACTTTACTTGGAGAAATTTGCCATTGAGGGGAGCCAGTTTTCCCGGTATTATTTGAAAGACTATCAGAGTTTATATGAAAAAAAATCAATTGAATGTAAGGAGCGACTTTAAAGCTGATAACAAACAGAAATGAACAAATAGGCAGGATCCTAGGCAGAAATTTCGTTTTTTAAGTGTGGAATTTTAATGCCCTAAAATAGCAACGGTCTTAGAATGCTACAGTATTTTACATATAACAATCTAGTAATAACCAATATTGAATTTAGTCAAATAAGGGTCTTTGAAGTAACATGGTCCTCACATAATGGGAAAATGGCTTACCGCATTGGCTATGTTTTTGTAAATTGAAGATTAGCAGGACCGATACAAGATTCAAGAGCATATGGGAGAATTGTCAATGATGATTGAAGTAAAGATCAAAATCTAGAAGTTTCTATGGTAATCTAAAGTTTAAATTCAGAAAGGATGACTACCTTCCAGGAAGTCATAAGGTTGATAGAAAATCCAGGACGAGAAAAACTTTCCAGGAACAGCTGAATTTAAAACTGGAGAGTCTAAGGTTTGACAAGGTAGAAGGTCGATTTGGCAATTTTAGAAAAATAGTTTTTGAAGTAGCAAATAGTGTCTTAGCGAGGAAAACTAGCATCGCAGGTAGGAATGTTAGTGAAAATGCTTTAGGTTTGGTAGGAAAGAGGAGGTTTTTGTAAAAGATGAATGTAAGGGAAGTATAGAAAATATTATTATATGAAATAAGAAGATGTGAAATGGAGGCTATGGATAATAACGCCGAAGATGTAGAACGCACAGCTAGAGGGTATAATAGTAAATTATTGTATAAACACTTTAAGAAATTAAGATGGATTATCCATTCTAGATTTGTCCCACTTAATGATAGAAATAGGGTCTTAATTAGTGATAATAACTGTTTTTAAAGAGGAGCTGAGGGAGCTGAGCTCCCTCAGCTTGTTATGTGTGTTAAACAGGGTCAAAGTCACAGGGCATCAAACAGCGAAGAATAAAAATTATGTGATGGTTTAGAAGTGAAGAAAGACTAATCCTGTGAAAGAGAGTTCGAGGCAGTACTGGAATGACTAAAAAAAACAATAAAACATCACGTGTTAATAGCGTAATACCTGAGTTTTAAACATGGTGGTCATGGAGATAGAGATAAATTCCTAAAGGATTCAATTAAAGTTGGATACAAGCGTCTTCCTGTGCAGGAGTTTATTTTTCTCCCTCACTGGTGCTTTAACTGCCATGTTACTGGCCATATTGCTGCGAACTGTACAAAGCCAACCATATGTTCGAGATGCGTAGCAAGTGACTACAAGTCTACCTCCAATCACCCGTGCAAGAAGACTCATATTTGTGTTACTTGTAAAGTGGAAGATCATACGTGCTATGATCTTCCACTGCCCTTGCTAGTGTTAACTGCCCCGAAAATCGTAAACCGTCAAAAGTTAGCCCATAGTGCTTAATACTTAGAAGGAACAGAAATTATTCTGTATATGGAAGGGGCTGTCCCCTTCTTAACTTCTTGCTCTTTAAGCTAAAGTTTGACTTTTTCTCAAAACTCTATTTTTAAAACAATTATAACTTTAGCGTAAAGAGCAAGGCGTTGAGGAAGGATAGTCCCTTCCATACACAGAATAATTTCTGTTCGTCTTAAGTTTTAATCTCGCTCCTTACTTTCAATTAAAAACACTTTTTTTATTTAATTTCTGAATGTTTTTGAATTAATGTAGCTTTGACCTTGGCACACCGTACATGAGTAATTAAAATTAAATTTGCATATTGATTTTACTTTTTTTTGGCTAAATGGATTTCTCGAAATTTTGATCTGACATAACTTACGAAATAACTTACGTAAAGAATTTCTATACTCGTATATTTTTATTACGTAAAGGAGGGGTTCTCACCCTAGTCAATACCTCGCTCTTTACGCTAAATTTCGAGTTTTGTTCCAATTCTTTAAGAATGACCCCTGAATCAAAAAGGTATCCCCTGAATCAAAACTTTTCAAAAATCAAAATTTTTGCCTTTAAAAGTGGTGACCCCCCGCACGTTAAACATCCAATAAGTGGTGCCAGCGCCACATCCCCCCACAATAAATGGTGGCAGCGGTGGGATATTGTGGGGGGATGTGGCGCTGGCACCACTTATTGGATGTTTAACGTCCGGGGGGTCACCACTTTTAAAGGCAAAAATGGCGCAAAGAGTTGCTATGCCACTTACTGGAGGGGGGAGATCCCTCGTCGGGCCCAAATTAGTGGGATTTCCGCGGTTATTCCAACGGTTCCGTATACTAGTGTGATCGGATGGTCTATGGCCACATTTAAAGCCAAAGTTTACCGATAAGGTTTTCCAACCATCTCTTTAGTTTCGACCTAAGCTGAAAAGTTAAAAGAGTACATAAAAAACCTTACTGTATTCACAACACGTTGTATATAAGAACTGAACTAAAAAAGACTTTTTCTCCCAGCCCGCTAGCCGCGTGCTGCGACAGGGGTTACGAGGGTGGTAAATGAATCTTTCCATCCAATCCTAGGACTTACTTATTTACTGGTCAACCTCCCTAACTGCGCAATTCCTTACCTCGTGGTCTATTAAACATTTACGCAATTAAGAAGACCCAAAATGGCGTCACAAAAATAAAAGGAAAATTAATATTTATTACTCGGGGAAGAAAAATAATTAAGGGGCCAAAAGAAATGAATCTGGGAGGGACATTTATCTGAAAAAACTGGGACCAAGGGTTCCAACACCTCCCTCCTAAGTTTTTTCGTCTTATCATAATTTCGTAATTTTCCCAGTGGCTCTTGGAACTCTTTGTCCCCCCTATTATTTATGTCATCAAGGCACAGCCCATCCAACATTTTTTTTAAATGTTGGATTTCCTCACCAGTTCGGGTTCAAGCAGGGAATAGGTTTTGCTGATGCTCTCACAGTTGTAGCTAATGCACGAATTGATCCCAAATCCTCAGGAGAATGTCTAGTTCTCGCTAGTCATGATATCAGACGCGCCTTTGATTCCCTCATCCACCCAGTTATACTCCTCAAAGCGGCCAAACGTGGACTGAATTCCTCGGTGATTCACTGTCTTCGAGATATGTACTCTCGACTTTGTGTTCGTTTAAAAATAACTATCTCCGGATAAAAATATGCCCCCTGTTGCCCGTGGGAATTTCATTCCAGTCTTGAAAGGTGCTTGCCAAGGAGCAGTACCATATCCCAATATTTTCAATAATTTTGCTTTGGATGCTCAAAACCAGTGCCCTATATCTCTGATTCTATCTTTACTGAATCTGTCTTTAGTGGGTTATGCAGATGATGTTTTGAATCTCAGCCGTACCCTCCAAAGAATGAATAAAAACTTTGGCACACTTCAACAGGAGTATCTTAAACTTGGCCTTTGTTTCAATCCTGAAAAGTCTGAAATAGTGCTTTTTAACTCGAAAGGTGAGCCACCGTCCCTCATACCGCCACATTTTGTTTATTTCCCTGTTTCGGAAGCTGTTTACTAGAACTGATTCTCTGAAAGTCCGGTCCATTTCCTTTCAGTTTGCTAAGTATTTGATTTGGTTGCATCCTTGGCATCGAAATTCTCCTTTCTTTTTTTTCTAAGACTCCTTGCTTATTTGTAATCTAATTTGTTCTTATTTCTCTATTATTCCTTCACTTTACTACTTATCTATCTTACCTCTTACTCGACGTTCCATAGCTTTCCACTTTTATATGTGGAAAGCTAAAAATCTTTTTTTTTATTCATACGATTCTCCATCCATTAATTCACCATACAACAATTTCAAAATTCTCATTCTAGCTACCCACGGTGGCAAGGGCCTATAACATATAACATATGTTCAATATACATTTTTGTACTTTAAAATACATTAACTTATCTTATAAAACTTTAAAACACTTTTCACTATATTTACATAAAGAAAAAAATATAAATATAACACCATTTTTTTTAAATACATCCCATTTCAACACACTCTACTCTCGCTGGGCCTTGCGTTGTTAAGCAGCTACAACAATCCTAAAAAAATCCCAAAAATCAAATATTTCACAATCCAGGTGAATCGCATCCCCCTCAACATATAACATAAATTCCACTAGTTTAAAACAAATTCCAAACAATCATTAAAAAAAATGACCAAATCTAAAATCTATAATCTATAAATTCATAAAATCCTATACTATTTCTACATTACTTAAAAATTTACTTTTCATAAAAAAAATTTCATAAAATAAAACCCCACTAATTCAAACCTGACTCTTCAAATCTAAGACCTCAAATCTAAACCCTAAAATCTATGTCTCAAATACTTCAGATCATCAGATCAGATATGCTCTGTGATTTTTTTTTTTTTTTACATCATACAAATCCTATATTATTTCTATATTCCATAAAACTATATTCAATCATAAACCCCATACATTCTAAATATTCAATTAAATTTAAATCTTGCCTAATATATAAACTTAAAAATACTGAACAAATCTTGAAGCTAACTATTATAATCTAAAAATTCTAATCAAACTCTAAAATCAAACACTTCATTAAAAGTTTGAAATATTTAACTTAAAATCTAATCTTATTCCATAAATATATATTCCATGTTTCCTTTATTTTTTATACCAAAATTAAAACTCCCTTTTCTACTCTTCTACCTAGATCCTTACCACAAAATGAAAAAACAAAAATCATACAAATGTAAAACCTTAAACCCTATTTTTTTTTTCTCAACTCTCCTATTGTTATTATTATTTTCCCCCTTTTTTAACAACACATCCTTGCCCACCAAGACACAAAAACTATTCCCTTCTACTTTATACCAAACAAGTCCTCAATTTTTTCACACTTCATAATCCTTATCCTTTTCCATTCTGTTTCCACACGATTTATCACATCATAATCTTCCTTCTGCTTTTCTTTTCGCTTCCACGTGTAATAAAAAAATATCATAGTGTGTACACTATTGTCCTTGTATAGGCCTCATCATCTACTTTTAGGTACACAGCTTTCTCTAAATTAACGTCATCTTTTTACCTGTAACACTTGCCAATAAAGTCCTCTCTCCTGCTACATTTGTTTCTTGTTTCTCACATTCTAACATTACGTGATATTGCGTTTCTAGTTTTTTCTTGCATAGCTGACAAAGTCCATTACTACCACACATATTCATCTTTACTTTCGACTCTTCTGTGGGTAACAAATTATGCATAAAGAAAAATATATGTTCTTTAACTTTTGGCGGCAACCGGCAACTTTCTAGTAGTATGAAACTTTTGTCCACCTCTTCTTCACTATAACTACCATTTTCTGTTATTTTTAGTGGAGGAAGCTGCTTCTGTTTTTCATAATATTCCTTAAGTTTTACTTTGTCAATTTTCCCACTTATCTCAAGCGACATTCCTAATTTTTCTATTCCATAAATTTCTTCGAATGCTTGATTGTATTTTGGAGGATATTTCTTTTCTTTTCTTTTCCATGTTTCATACGAAGCACTTATCGGTGATTCGGTTTCCCTCGTTACTTCTTCTAACGTTGTGATCTTGAAAAGTTCTTTCTCCCTGCATTCTACTTGTATGACATAAGGGCCTTTATGATTCCTATATATGAACATATTGTCTGTTTTCAATTTAGGTGGTAATTTTTCATTCCATATGTACTGGTAAATTGCACTCACAATTTGTTTTCGATGCGTCTTTTAGGGTTGTGAAAGAAAGGAAAGATACCATAAAGCTGGGCAAGCATAAGTATTCACATACTGGGCTCTCTGGTGAACAGTCAGACCTCTTCCATATCCTTGTCTAAGGGCATTTTTGAATTTCGATTTTGTATTTATCCAATTTTCACTTTCTGTTCGGCTCCAACTTCTTTGAAAAAACATAACCAACATTTTAATTTTTTCTTTTCTCCGGATCCCCTCACACACCTCTTCTACTTCGTCTCCCAATGATAGCATTTCACACTTATTTATATTTAGCTGTAGCTTGAAGAGGTCATAATATTCAACTATGCACTGAACGGCCTCTTTGAAATCATCTTCAATTTCTGTGTACGTTGTCAGATCATCTACAACTGTTCAACTTCATTTCCACAATTTCTATTATAATGCCATTTATTTCCTTTTTTAGACATTTAAGTAACGGGTCAAAATATATTTCAAACAGTAAAAGGCTCAGCCGGCATCCTTGGCGCACTCCAGTTTCTGCTTCAAATTCTTCTGTAACATCGCTATTCACAAAAATTACCTGTATAATTTTTTCAATTATCCTATTTATCCATTTTGTGAATGTCTAGTGGAAATCGTAGTAATTCATGATCCATACTAGTATTTTTTTTTCTTATTTGATCAAAGGCCTTTTTGATATCATAACTTGTTATCCTGTAATTACTTTTCTTTTTTTCCTTTCGACTTCCTGCTCGTATTATTACGTCTCTTCTATTGGCCAAAAGATCTGTTGTTTTACGGTTTTCCACTCCTCCTCTTTCGTTTACACTTGGTATGGATGGTAGCACCTTTTTTAGACGGTTTGCTAATACTTTCGACATAATTCTGTAATCGCAATCTAGGATATTAACTGGTCTCCGGTTGTTGAGGTCTTCAGGGCCACCTTTTTTTGGTATTAATTTTTGGTATTAATTTTTGGTATTAATTTTTGGTATCGATTTTTGGTATTAATTTTTGGTATTAATTTTTGGTATTAATTTTTGGTGTTAATTTTGTATATTAATTTTTGGTATTAATTTTTGGCATTAATTTTTGGTATTAATTTTTGGTATTAATTTTTGGTATTAATTTTTGGTATTAATTTTTGGTATTAATTTTTGGTATTATTTTTGGTATTAATTTTTGGTATTAATTTTTGGTATTAATTTTTGGTATTAATTTCATCATCCCTAAACAATGTCATCGTTAATCACATATCATCGTTATCTAGTTATTCATTAAAAATATCTGCCAGATGTTCTGCGATTCTCCTTTAATCAGAAAATTCAAACTTGTGGATCCTAATCTTGCAATCCTTAGATTAATTGCTAAATATAACCGAAAACTAGATTCACAGAATGATTGGTACCGTGTTTTAATTCAATAGTGCTCTAATTGAATAGTGTTCTATTTTGTTGTCTGTCTGTGTCATTGGTTTCTTGTTCCTTAGTTTTTGTTTTGTTTCTTTTCTTTTCCCTTTACTCCGTCTTGTCATGTTTTGTGATTGATGGGTTGTCAATAAACAACAATAATAATAATTGAAGATTATGAATATGATTTTTGAAAAAAAGAAATTACCTACCAGTTTTGGGAAATTTTAATCAAACCCCCTTATAAGAAAGGTGATCAGAGTGGACGTGGTTATTATAGAGGCACTAGCTTGGTTTCTGTAGCAAGTGAATTACTTGGTATGATGGTTCCGTTAGATTTTCATTAAGGTTCTATATCTTTTAGAAGATGTTTCCCCCTTTTTTAAAATTCGGCGAATTTGCTCAGGCACGTAACTAACTGGATGAAACTTATATACTTGAAATTAGCATAAAAATCTGATTCTTTTGATGTGTCTATTGGTTTCAAAATCTAGTTTTTTAGAGTTTCGGTTATTATTGAGCCGGGTCGCTCCTTACTTACAGTTCGTTCCCACTAACTGTTTGATTATACAGGAAAACTGATTGTACAAAAAGGTCAAATGTAATTTGTTGAAAAAGGAGACCTATAAATATCCGTTTGACAATGGTGCTGCGTAGCGTCTTTTGAATTACCCTAGCCGAATAGCCAAATCTAGTTTTTACAATAGAGAAGGTGTACGAACAAAATTGTGCAATTTGGCATCACGTCATTGTAAGCGGATACATAAGGCTTAACCATGTACCCATGACAGCAAAAAGATATTTGATTGTGTGAGCGGTTATGTGGAAAAGATGCATGTCTAGCAATAGGTAACAAGAGAATGCAAGAAACATTTTTTTTAATTAAGAAAAATTAAGCACTCAATTTCTAATGAAAAATAACTCAATATATTTTATACACTTTTTGATAGTACTGATTCCCAGATAAAGGAAAAAAAGCATTGGTGATAAATTAGCAAAATAAGCTAAAACTATTGGCGATAAAAGCTTAAGAAGGTTCCCCTTTGAAGGTGTGATTGTTTTGCGCAATCTCGACTTGGATCCCACCCGGCTCTGCTGCTGTATTAGGGTGTCTTTTTTTCTCACGATCCGATGAATATGGCAACGGTATTTGGTCATGGGTAATATTGGTTAGTTTACGTCATTATTGGATATGACCGAGACAGCAGAGTTAATGACTCCTACTTCGGTTCATGATAGTTTTTAAGCAGCGGAGGAGTTTGCGGAGGTCTTCATTCGCTATCGCGTCGAAATAGGTGACCCATGAAATGTACCGGAGTCATTTTGCTTCAACTATGGAGATTCGATGCTCATCATCAGCTTTGGTTGACCAGGATTCAGTTGCATACATAGACATGGGTCGAAAGAGGTAAAAAGTCGGACCTTCAGTGACTTTGACAGTGTATTTTTATCCATATTGATTATTGGCTGTTAATACTGCTGCATGCCAGACAGGGCCGTCACATACGGGGGCGACCCCCCCCCCTAGTGTTTGTGGTCACTCGGTAAAAAAAATAATTTGGTAGAATCGTGGTGCTTTGCGCCACGATTTTTCCGACGCCGTTAAAATTCTTTGTTCAGGTCAATAAAGACCACGAAAATACTGATATGTCATCTACAGACAATTACAAAATAGGTCGGTAAACACAGCAGTTTTACCGACTCCTGCCGTATTTTATAGATGGTGTCACAACTTTCCATTTGGCTGCATTAACAGCATTAAAATAGTGACATGATATGTAAAGAGATCTAAATCTCGATTGGTAAATACAGCGGTTTTATCGACTCTTGCAGATTTTACGTATTGTATTCGAAACGGACATTATGCCAATTGATGACAAAAAACAGTCGGTGAAAATGACCAGTCAGTCGTTAAAATCTCGTTCTCTCCCCTCCCCCCCGCCCAAAAAAACATTTTGGTTAGTAAAGAAACTGATGCCAGACCAATTCATCCTTATCAAACAGTTCGTGGTAACGAACTGTAAGTAAGGAGCGATAGTACAGTAGTACCTTATACTTCTATCGAGCCCCTAGGAATTCCCATACTATTCTACGGACCCTCTACACCTTTTCAAAGAGAGTGAGTACTCCCTCACACAGTTTGACGTGTTCGGGGAGATTACGTTCCTTGGTACCTTTTCAGAGCATGTACTTATGGATACCTTTCCAAGCAACGTGATTAAATACGCTTTTACAATCGGAATTGTTTGATTGACATTTGCAAAAAGGGATAAGGAATTCGCAAATTGGACACTATGAACGATATTAATTAATGTTTGAATAATAGGAGTGTGATTGATTCTAATTAGTGATTGGATAAATTTTTACAAGAAATGTCTGAATAAAATATTTTTGGAGGGATGGGAGAGAGATTTGCTTGCCTTTCATTGGTACCTTTCCAAGCGAGCGGGGATTCCCCTCTAGTTCCTAAACATTGCAAAAAAGATAACAGTATGAGCGGGGATTCCCCACACAAGTTTGTTTCAACTCCAAGTTTTTCAACCAGACTGTTTTTTTTTAGCTAACATCCGTTTTTTAGGAGCCAATCAGAGACATCGGAGCTTGGAAGATGGAGAAAAAAAGGGTTAAAGTGATTAGCAGTTAAGGTAACCCTCAAGAGTATGTTAATTCATACCTTATTTATTATAAATTTGGAACAATATCAATCTATGAAAATGGTTAACGATGATAAAATGGTCTTATGACTTGACCTAGCTTTACTTCTTTGATGTGTTCTGTATAATACACAAGTGGCGTTTGAAAAGTGTTGTCAGTTTAAAATAGGGTCCAACGTTATAGTATACTAAAAAGTTGATACTAAGAGAGATGTAGATGGCAAGAAAATAATTTTAATAAAGAAATTCAGAACAAACCATACAAATCCTTGCAAATCAAGTAGTAAGGTGTATGTGAGTAGGAGTCATCAAGGATTATAAGCATCGATGACCCTAACCAGCAGATACATCAACCCTCCATAGGTCCCCTATCCCCAAACTCGAAGGGCGCCCCCTCCCACCCAGTTTTTGGGCCCCCTCCCCCATTTTTTTTCTTTTTTTTGCAATTGACATTTTTTCTGATAACAAGTTTCATTCATTACGATCGTAGCTTTCAAATGTGAAACTTAAGTCCGTTTTTGGATCGAAAAATAAACTATTTCTGTAAAATCTGAGTTAATAAGGGTTTTTGACGGTAAACTCTAGTTTTTTGTAAGAAAATTATGGAAAATACTATTCTCTGGTTCAAATTTGAAACTTAACTCCCTTTTTGGATCGAAAAAAAAACTATTTCTTTAAAATCTGAGCTAATAAGGGTTTTTGACCGTAAACTCTAGTTTTTTGTAAGAAAATTATGGAAAATATAATTTTCTGGTTCAAATGTGAAACTTAAGTTCCTTTTTGGATCGAAAAATAAACTATTTCCTTGGAATCTGAGCTAATAAGGGTTTTTGACAATAAACTCTAGTTTCCTGTAAGAAAATTATGGAAAATACAATTCTCTCGTTCAAGTGTGAAACTTAGGTCCATTCTCTGGTTCAAATGTGAAACTTAAGTCCATTTATGGATCGAAAAATAAAACTATTTCTGTAAAATCTGAGCTAATAAAGGTTTTTGACCGTAAACTCTATTTTTTTATAAGAAAATTATGGAAAATACAATTCTCTGGTTCAAATGTGAAACTTAAGTCCATTTATGGATCGAAAAATAAACTATTTCTGTAAAATCTGAGTTAATAAGAGTTTTTGACCGTAAACTCTAGTTTTTGGTAAGAAAATTATGGAAAATACAATTCTCTGGTTCAAATATGAAACTTAAGTCCAGTTTTGGATCGAAAAATAAACTATATCCGTAAAATCTGAGCTAATAAGGGTTTTTGACCGTAAACTCTAGTTTTTTGTAAGAAAATTATGGAAAATACAATTCTCTGATTCAAATATGAAACTTAAGTCCATTTTGGATAGAAAACTAAAACTATTTATGTAAAATCTGAGTTAATAATGGGTATTTGACCGTAAACTCTAGTTTTTTGTAAGAAAATTATGGAAAATACAATTCTCTGATTCAAATGTGAATCTTAAGTCCATTTTTGGATCGAAAAAATAAATTATTTCTTTAAAATCTGAGCTAATAAGGGTTTTTGACCGTAAACTCTAGTTTCCTGTAAGAAAATTATGGAAAATACAATTCTCTCGTTCAAATGGGAAACTTAGGTCCATTCTCTGGTTCAAATGTGAAACTTAAGTCCATTTATGGATCGAAAAATAAAACTATTTCCGTAAAATCTAAGCTAATAAGGGTTTTTGACCGTAAACTCTAGTTTTTTTTTAAAAAAAACTATGGAAAATACAAGTCTCTGGTTCAAATGTGAAACTTAAGTCCCTTTTTAGATCGAAAAATAAACTATTTCTGTAGAATCTGAGCTAATAAGGGTTTTTGACCATAAACTCTAGTTTCCTGTAAGAAAATTATGGAAAATACAATTCTCTCGGTCAAATGTGAAACTTAGGTCCATTCTCTGGTTCAAATGTGAAACTTAATTCCATTTTTGGATACTCATAATAATGAGGACTTATAGTTCTAATTCAATTTTTTTTCATAAAAACAAACTTTTTTTTAACTTCGAAATTATTCAACTTTTTTCTTCATAAAAACAAACTATTTTTTTTAAACTTCGAAATTATTCAACTTTGTTTTTTTTTTCATAGAAAAAAAACTATTTTTTTTAACTTCGAAATTATTCAACTTTATTTATTTTTTTTCATAAAAACAAACTATTTTTTTTTAAACTTCGAAATTATTCAACTTTATTTATTTATTTTCGACCAGAAGAATTTTTGAGATTTTTCATTGGTCGGAGATACAACAATGGTACAGTTTTTTAATAGCATGGAAAAGAACGAGTATTGAATGCCTCGTTGTTTAAGTTAAGAAGTAAAATCAAGATCAATGGAATTTTTGAGATTTTTCATTGGCCAGAGAGATTCAACAATTATGAACTTTTTTAACAGCTTTGAAAAGAAAGACTACTGAATGACTCATTGTTTAAGTTAAGAGAGGAAATCAAGACCAGACGAATTTTGAGATTTTTCATTGGTCAGAGAGGGTTTTATGGCTCATCCCCACAATGAATTCAGATGGTTTTAGGAGTCATCCTCCTAGCCATAACTCCATTCAGCCTTGAGCGAAGGTATAAAAGTTTGATGATGAATTTATCTTCTTAACAACTACATTAATACCTTCCAAGATGATAGGACTGTATGACACAGAATTTGTCGGTTTGAAGAAATCATCTTGTGGTGTTATATTGGAATGTGCATTTTTATTATTGTCAATGGAACTCGAAGAAATTGACTGTTATCATTGGATAGTGAACTACAACATGTTTGAGTATGATAAAAGCTTGGGGAGTACTACATTACATCATATAAACAGACTGGGATTCTACGATAGAGTGATTACACCACTTAATAATAGTGGTCAGGAACTGAAAAATGTCCAGGAGGAGTGGTCAGGAACTGAGAAATATCCAGGAGGAAGTCAGTGAAATTTGCAGCTTTTTCGGCGTTGAAGCACTCTACGTAAAGGGTACTGTACCTACAGATAAAGTTTTAATTCAAAAGTGTGACCCTAGGGTTCCACTTTTCAATCTAGAAGAATTTAAGTGTCCTAAATTTGAAGGGGTTTATCACCATCCTGAAGACAAGGTCAGGTTTTTCGCGCACTGGCTACCTAAGGACATACCTGATCGTGATAAATGCATAAAACATGGTAAAAACTATTCTATATCATGGGACCATCGTTTCTGGATGTTTAAGAGTGAACGTGTGTATGACCATGTATCATAATGTAATTTTGTATTAATATTCTACACAGCATTATTTCATTAAAAATATATTATGCATTACATTGTTGTTTTCATTGTTTTTAGAGTAAGCTAGCATATCAAAAGTATAGCACACACACAGAGACGAAACACACATAGAGACGACACACGCACAAAAACGTCACACACACACACAGAGACGACACACGCACAGAGACAACAAGCACAGAAACAACACTCACACAGACACAACACACACACACACACACACAGAGAGACGACACACACATAGCGACGACAGACGGACAGAGACGACACACACACACACATTGGTGGTAATTCAAAAGCATTTTTTGTGTGTGTGTGTTTAAGTTTCTGTGTGTGTAAGTTTTTGTGTGTGTAATTTTTTTTTGTGTGTGTTTGAGTTTTTTTGTGTGTTTATTTTTCTTTTTGTGTTTGTAAGTTTTTGTGTGTGTGTAAGTTTTTATGTGTGTATAAGTTTTTGTGTGCGTGTAAATTTTTGTGTGTGTGTTGTAAACTTTGGAAATAGGTTTTTCTTGATCAAAACCAATAATTAAGATTCATAGTATATGTCGGAGATTCGTATGTGTAATTCTTCCTATGGTCACTTGAACCCGGAATAAACCCATTATCTAAAATGCAAACATTGCAAATTGTCAAGAATCAACAACCCCACTTCTTAGAAATTATCTTTATCAGTTCTGTCAAGTGGCCAGATGTCTATCCGAAGGTGGGTACCAATTTGGATTATTTTAGTCAGTTCGAATTCTGTATCTGTCCTAGCCATATGTACCTTCACTGTATTATACGTATAAATAAACGTTTTATACTCTGAACAAAGACTATGTGATGGTTAGAGGTTCTAGGCATCCTCCACCGGTAGAACCCAGATAATAGGCCAACGCTACCATAAGGCCCTAAAGAGAAGAAGTCTCACTGTACAGAGAAATAGACAATTCACAGAGAAGTGAACAAAGAAACTTTACTGTGTAATTTTCTGTTTGTGTGTAAGTTTTTATGTGTGTGTAAGTTTCTGTGTGTGTGTAAGTTTTTGTGTGTTTGTAAGTTTTTTTATGCTTGTAAGTTTTTGTGTGTGTGTGTGTTTGTAAGTTTGTTTGTGTTTGTTTAAGTTTATGTGTGTGTATAAATTTTTATGTGTAAGTTTTGTGTGTGTGTGTGTAAGTTTTTTTTGTGTGTGTAAGTTTTTGTGTGTGTATGTGTAAGTTTTTTTTGTGTGTGTGTAAGTTTTTGTGTAAATTTAGGTGTGTGTAAGTTTTTGTGTGTGTGTAATTTTTTGTGGGTGTGTAAGTTTTTGTGTGTGTGTAAGTTTTTGTGTGTGTGTAAGTTTTTGTGTGTGTTTAATTTTCTGTGTTTGTGTAAGTTTTTGTGTGTGTGTAAGTTTTTATGTGTGTGTAAGTTTTTGTGTCTGTGTGTAAGTTTTTGTGTGTGTGTGTAAGATTTTGTGTGTGGGTGTGTGAGTGTAAGTTTAAGTGTGTATGTAAGTTTTTTTTGTGTGTGTAAGTTTTTTTTTGTGTGTGTAAGTTTTTGTGTGTGTGTAAGTTTTTTTGTGTGTGTAAGTTTTGGTATG